>NC_056731.1:1870823570-1870928570 GCF_019279795.1 Protopterus annectens | reverse complement strand
AGTTTGATGATGATGAACGCCAACCAAAGATGTTAGCCAATTGCTAAAGCCCACATTGAAAATAAGTCAGCATTAATGCCAAGTCAAGGTTGGTGAAACTACTTTCTTAGGAGACAAATCATCTGCATAAGACAACTAAAAGAGATTACTACACAATATTACACAACAATAAGATCCATTTAAGTTCTGGAAGAGTATAATGATCGACCTGACAAAGGGATTATTGTAAAAGATGACCCACTGGACCTCAACTCACACTGATTAACTAACTGCAAGCCTTCTATTGCAGTCCACACTGACATTTCCTTGCAGACTAACTTCACTGGCTCACGTTAATTTAATTCATACAAGAGTGAGAACAATTAGAATGTTTCTAATGAAAGCAATCTCTTTTCTGCTGTTACAAAACAAGTTGCTATTCATATAAATCATTGCATTGCAATACTTAATTGACTCATTCAGTTGAGTTCAGCTGTTTTGAGTGTGTACCTTTAACTCCCATTGGGTGTAGTTTGAGCCTTTAAAAACTAAAGTTATCACATTACAGTTCTAACAAATACTCATTGACAGAGGTCAAATATCAATATAATTGTGTTTGTCATCATGTATGCTTCAAGATAAAATGTTCTCATAAGTAATGCAAATATTAACAAGCAATATTTGACACCTAGATGTGCAGCAGGAGGTAAATGCCTGGAGGTGCACGCGGCTGTAATGAGTTAATAGAAGCTTGCAGGAAGGGACTGTTCCCAAAAATAAGCGGAAAACTATTGACCATATAAGCATCCTCAATACATACTTAGCAAATTAGGAAGAGTTTAGCATTAACAGCTCACAACACATTTTGATGGTCATTCCTTGCTTTCAGATAATCAATATGGTTTTAAAACTGGTAACAGTACACAGCCAAACTCAGCATATCTTACTGAAAATTCTTGGCATTGAATGTCAACCTGTAGCAGCCATTTTTTTCTGGATTTCTCTGAGGGTTTAATCTAGTAACAAAAACTTCTGATAAGCCAATTAGGTAAGACAGGTTGCAGGCAGCGAGCACTGAAATGGTTCCAAAACTACCCAAGATGGCACATGTAAGTTGTGACAGGGTAAAATGGTACTTGTGACATCCTCAAAAGATGGAGGCCCACAATAACAATCCAGACTAGGTCTTTCACTATTCTACACCAAACAACTATGATACAGCTACAGGAGTTCTTTGGCTAATTCAATATGTGGATGATTGATCCCTAATACACAGCGTACAGTTTGCACTAATTCATAAGTGATATAAAGCAAGGATTACTTAAGCTCAGCAAATGGATTAACTGAAGTAGGGAAAAAATCATCTAGTGTATAAAAGTACTAGCTAAGTTAAAATTCCAAAGGAATGGGTTTTGTATAAAAGCAAACGTGTACTAGTGAGATGGTCACTAGGTGAAATTACTAAAGTGTACTTACTTAGAATGATATGAGCTGCAAAAGCTTTGCTGAAGCTATAGTTAGAAGCAAAAAATCAAGGAACTTGTTGCGTTATACACAATAAACGTTACTTCTGATTGTCGAAGTATTGTATCTCAGTCTGTGGTTTGCCAAAACTACAATTTGGTATACTTCTCACAGGGACCCCCGACAAGCAGTATTTCAAGAAATTACAAATGGCTTTTTAAGAGAACTGCACAATTTGCACCTACTTTACCATTACTTTAGGCAAGCACAATGCTGCCCTACTCCAACTAAATTGGATGTTTGTTGAACAGAGAATTTAGTATGCCTAGTTATTTTCTCAGATTCATAAATCCTTACCATGACCTGTCTATTCTTCTTCTTTAGTGGTATCTGCATAATAAGGAACTTTGATTTTTCAAACCAACACACACACCACAACTGCCAAAGGTAGACAAAAAAAGTGACAGACCTCCAGTCCAATGCTACGTTCAACTCTCTTTAAAATGCACTATCTCATATCCACTAAACATACTACATGGGATGACCAAACTTTATGCTACATACTTTCTTGCATCTGTTTTACATTTTTGCCCTTCTTTTTTCTTTCCAACATTCTTTGTTTTTTTTTTTTACTTTTTTATTCTTTCACTTTTATCATTCAGTTTCTATGTTTTTCCATTGCTATCTTACCTCCTCTATACTACAATTAATCTCAGTACAAAAATGAACCCTCTATTGCACACCTTTTTTCATCATTTTGCTTAAAAGGATACTTAGACAATCTGTACAAGTAGCACAGGTATAGCTTTCTTGTACAACCTACAGTCAGAAATTATAAGCTAATCAAATTAAATTCTTTTAAATCATCACCATATACCTGTTTATAGAGGTATGTCCCTATTTTTAAGGCTTTATTTACCCATTTTTCACAAATTTCTGAATCCCCCTCATCACAAGTGATTTCCGAATCTGTCTGGTATACAGAAAACCACACTACATAACCAATATACTAGTGGCACCAATAATTTAAAGAAAGAGGACACACATTGTGCATTTACAGAAGCAAAAATAACTTTGGAAAAATTTTTCAATGCAGTTCATTAAAGTTGACAGATTTTACATGTTCTCTTTGATAATGTCCTTATATTTTCCATAATTGTTGTCACTCTGTTTTTTTAAACATGTTTCTGAGTGGCATCTCATTCCTACTAGAAGAAGGAAGAGTTATGTGCTGTCTGGTATTTAAATTTTATGTATATTAGATGTCCAAACTTTTAACCGTATGTTCTAATTTCATAGATGGTATGTATCTGAGGATCAAGTAGCTACTAGAATGAACTGAGTACTCCACCCCCCCCCACCCATCAATCAAGAAAGGCTACTGTGCAGGCCGTCATTTTAGGTGTATAAGATCTGACATGTCTTTCCTGCATTTCACAACAGCTGACTATGAGAAAAATGCAATGAGTCAGCCATTTAGAAATTATTTGTTTAGAAACTGGATTTGCTTTCCTTATAGTTGAAAAAAAAGATAAAAAAGTTGGTCTGTACTTATTACATTTTTTATTCTAACTAAAGAATACCTCAGTAATTTATGCATGTCCAGAGTATGTAAAATTCCATCTCAATAGGATTATATATATCTACTAAGCTAATGACCACTGGGGCCTTTTTAAGGCTAGCCATGCATCCAAAATCCCCAACAAGTTTTGGTACCCTTGGTAAGTGTAAGGAGGGGTTTGGGAGATGAAACAGTAAAAATCAGGGACCTGAGAAATGAACCATTTACAGGCTGTCTGTGTCCATAACAGACATAGGTGCCAAAACAGGGATGAATTTTATGTTTCTCATCCAACTGTCTAAGTCAAACCTGAACTGGGTTAGGAAGGAACTTTAGCAGGTAATATTTATATCACACGCAAAGTTTAAGTATTTAGAAGAAGTAATTCTAGTACTGTTTTTTTGTGGATATGCAGGAGGTCCATCAGAGTGGGGTTTAATGATGCCTTGTATGTCAGGCATAGATCTCCCCTCAACAGCCTGTAGGAAACAAAATACAGGGATAGGGCTTTGAGGTGGTCTGCAGAGGACATGTTATTTATGCCCTGTAGTCTTTTAGTGGGGAATCTCTGTAGACGTTCCAGTTATTGGATGTACCTGGTTAGGTACATACAAAATGGGACACTGTACTCAGTGATATGTCTGATGAATGTGGAATATAGTGAACCAATGACCTCCTTGAACTTAGATGCCATACCTTTGTTTATAAGTTGTACAACATAGAATGATTTGCTCACTACAATAGATATGTGATGGTCAAATGCTAGACTGCTATCTACATGTATCCCCAAGTCCCTAACTACTGGGTTGACAAGGTGTGCGCTGTCAACATGATAGTAAGCAGGGTTTGTTGACTTCCCAAAGGATGCTATTATGCATTTCTTGGCATTTAGTTTTAGTCTGTGGCTCTGACACCAGTTATTTGTCTGTGTCAGACCTTCTTGGAGAACATTAGTGTCAGTGGGGGATTCTATGACTGTTCTTAATTTGTAATTGTGTACAAATTTGGGGAGCCAGAGGCCCTTGCCATTGGCCTTAGTATCAGGGAAGTACATACAAAAAAGGAGCAGTCCCAGGACCAGTCCCTGAGGTACTTCGCTGTTGACTGACCTTTTTGTAGAGGTGGACTCCCCAGTTCAAACTTCCTGGGTCCTGGCTGTGAGCCAGCTGGTTATTCACCAGGTGACATAAGGGTTTATACCTAACATCTTGAGTTTGTCAACAATGTCCGAGTGACGTATTGTGTCAAATGCTTTGGCCAAGTCAAAGTAGACAGTGTGAACCATTATGCCTTGTCCATTGCTTTGGTGACCTTTTCAAAGAACTTCACCAGACTGAGTAGGCATGACCTACTCAATCTGGTGAGTAGGCATGAGTAGGCATGACCTACTCAATCTGGTGAGTAGGCATGAGTAGGCATGACCTACTCAATCTGGTGAGTAGGCATGAGTAGGCATGACCTACTCAATCTGGTGAGTAGGCATGAGTAGGCATGACCTACTCAATCTGGTGAGTAGGCATGAGTAGGCATGACCTACTCAATCTGGTGAGTAGGCATGAGTAGGCATGACCTACTCAATCTGGTGAGTAGGCATGAGTAGGCATGACCTACTCTTGACAAAATCAATCTGGGTTGGGTCCAGTGTCTGGAGGTTTCCTATGTCACTGTTAATCATTCCATGATGATTCTTTTCATGGTTTTGATATGATATGGCTTAGATTTATTAGTCTGTAGTTAGCGGAATCTGTAGATGGTCCATTCTTGTGCAGATGGATGAATGTTGCAGTTCTCTGCTCACATGGTATGAAGCCTTTCTGGAGGCTATGGTTAAACAGTGACTCCAGTGGTCCTGACAGGTTGTATTTCCTGCTATTTATCAGGACCCATCGATATAGCATTCTTGGCCTTGTTATTATCGATCATTTCCATGATAGCCACAATTTCCACTGCTTTGCATATGAGACTAGTGAAACATATGGGTCTGTAGTTTCCAGAGTCTGTAGATGGTCTGCCTTTGTGCAGAGGGGCAACTGTTACTGTTCTCCATTTGTGAGGCATGAAGCCTGTTTGAACGCTATGTTTAAAAAGCGATTACAGAGGGTTTGATATGTGATGTTTATTTAAAAGGCAGCTTGGGATATTGTTGGGAATAAGTAAACACTAGGCTATCAGTTTGCAGATTATTACAAGCCTAGCCAGTAACCAGAATTGAGAACCAAACCCTGTACCTTGCTTTTATAAGGTCAAGACTTTAACCTTTATGCCAATGCTCCCCTCAGAGAAAAACAGTTCAGGCCCATAGGCCTCAAACTCACATACCTGTATTTGGGAGTCAGCCCTCCCTTGATTTGAGGGTTTGGAAAAAAGACAGGTAGCTGAATGGACTGGTTTAAGGTAAATTATTTTACTACATTAGGCAAAATGGAAGGGTTTGTCCTCAGACTGACCTTATCCTTTTAGCATAGAAAAATGACTTTCTGCAAATCAGAGTGTCTAATTCTGAAATCCTGATGGCTGGTGTAATGGCTGGAAGAAGGGCAGTTTTCATGTAAGAATTTTAAGGGGAATGTTGGTGCTGATTCAAAGGATGACTGTACGAGCTTGTCCTGCACAACGTTCATATCCCATTGACAAACAATTTCTTTTTTTGATGGTCTCAGGTGTAGAATCCTCTCACAAAGCTTCTTGATGAGTATTAGTGATGCTACAGGAAGTCTGCAGGTATATGGGCTGAAATAGATGAGAGATGTGCCTTCACTGAGGCATATAACATCCCTGTTCATACAGGTCAGACAGGTCCTGCACAATTATGGGCATTCGGGTTGGCAAAGTTTCTTAGTTCCTTCATTTGGCACCAGAGTGCGAATGACCTATTTTAGGTAACATTTCCTTGTAGTGGACTTTCTGATTTCCCTCATGGTGTTCACTGACAATAGATTCCTGAAAGAGAGTAAGGTGAAATTATCCTTCCTGCAGCATGTCCAGATTTGGATAGATAAGGACCTCTTTGTTCTGGCTTAACTGGTCCACGCATAGAGACCGTGTGACTGGTTTCTCCATGGGCATAGCAATGAGATGGGAGACTCAATGCTACCTGGGCTAAAAATGGTGCTGGCAGTAACACTTTTGGAATCTCTCTTTCTTTCTGGGTCATTCTGTGGAAAAGGAGGAACTAAAGGGAATGTGTACAGAAATAGACTCGCCAAGTTGACTTAGAAGGTATTTTCCACCCAAGCTTCCTCATGTGGAGCACTAGACTAGAGATTTGTCAGTTTTCTGTTGCTTAGAAAAGTGAAGAGTTGTAGTTCTGTGACAGCTCACCTGTGGGCAAGTTTTAGAAACACATCCCTGTGAGGCACTCATGGGGATCCAACTCTGACTGTCTCAGCTGGTCTGCCAATAAGTTTATGTGGCATAGGATGTAGACCATGTATAAGCTCATCTTAATCTAATGCTATTTACAAAACAGTTAATGCAAGCCTGCACAAATGATATGACTGAGTCCCCTTACTTGTTTATGTATCACGTTACAGCTGTATTGTCTGTGACCACCTGAAGTGCTCTCATTTGCCAGACTGGTTTGAAAAGCTTAGATAACTATGAACATTTCTTTTAGGCTAATATGTTTCTTGCTGTAGGAATGTCTGCATTTACTGTGTACCACCAGTGCCTTGGACTGGGCTCCCCAGGTCAAACTTAATCTGAGGCATCCAAGGTCAAAGTATGGTTCACAGGATCCTGTTTTAAGGGAATCCCTGTATTCAGTCCTACTTGGTTGGTTCACCATTCCAATATGTTCTTTAGGCAGTGTAGAATGGGAACTCCACCTCCAGAATGGGATCTCCACCTCCTAGAACTGGCTGTGCTGATTCCAGACATTTCTGAGGTACAAAAGTAGACTTACTAGTGGTATCATCATCACTGAGGACACCATGAAACCCAGTGTCTTTAGGAACTCTCACTGGCTGTAACTGAGCACTTCTGTTGTGAAGCATCCTGAAATTAATCAGGACTTCCATTTTTCCTGTGGGAGAAAGGACCTTTGGCTGCTAGTAGATGAGAGGTTCCCCAAGAAAAGTACAGTTGTGTACACTTACCATAAATGTAGATGTTTGAGTGTGCTCACTGTTGCAGTCATCACATTTGGGTTATCTGCCTGCAGGTAGCTCTAAGCCGGCCTGAATACCAGAGTCTTGGATTCCTGCATCGGATGCTGTCTCTTCTTCCAAGACATCAGGTCATCAGGGGTATAAAACATGCAGCTGATGCCATTACATCCATTTTTCTTGCCCCAGATGTCAGGTGCCCCCACAATGGGAAGCAATTATATGCTATGGTACACCTCCAACAAAAAGCAAATACACCAGAAAACTTAAATATACCAAACAAGAAGGAAAGGTAGAGCCAAGAGAAGTGAAGGGGCTGGAAGGATAGTAGCCAGGACTGCAGCAGTGAATACACTCGAACAGCTACATTTATGGTAAGTGTATACGTACTATGTTCTTCGTGTTTCACTGTTGCAGTCATCACATTTGGGTTGACACCCAAAGCTAAGGAAGGGAGGAGGAAGTTAGGGAGCATTAGGGCCAGCTATTAAGCCCTGCAAAACTGCAGTGGCAAACCCAGCTCTGGATTTAGAAAAAATTGGAAAGTGGTAATGCCTGGTGAAGGTATGTACTGAGCTCCAGGTAGCAGCTTCTAGGATATCCCTGGTAGGGACTCCTCTGAGAAAAGCTGCAGAGGTAGATGCAGCCCTGGTGAAATGTGATCTTATCCCCTGTGGGGTAGGTTTTCCAAGGTGCTTGTAGCAGAAATTAATGCAATGGACTATCCATTTGGAAATGGTTTGCTTTGAAATGGCCTTCCCCTCTGCCCCTGCAGCAAAGCCAACTATTAGCTGTTCAGATTTTCTGAGAGGCTTAGTCCTGTCCAAATAGGATCTAAGTTGTCTGTGCATGTCCAGAGAGTGCAGTATTCGTTCTCCTTTGTTTTGTGGATTAGGGAAGACAGTAGGCAAATGAATTTGACCTTACTCTCTTTCAGTAATCTATTCTCAGTGAACACCATGAGGGAAATCAGAAAGTCCACTACAAGGAAATCTTACCTAAAATAGATCATTCTCACTCTGGTGCGAAATGAAGGAACTAATTGGACTGATTAAGGGCCACACTAGACACCACCTTGGGCATAAAGGAAGGACTGGTCCTGAGGGAAACCCTGTCTGCATGGAAGATAATGAAGGGTTCCACTGCCATGAGGGCCTGTAATTCAGACACTCTTTGTGCTGAAGTGATGGCTAAAAGGAATGCTGTTTTCCACGAAAGGAATTTCAACTCTGCTGTTGCAGCTGGCTCAAAAGGAGGGACAGTGAGCTTCTCCAATACAGAGTTAAGGTCCCAGGCTGGAGTAGGGGCTCTCCTGGGGGGGGTCTTAAATTTTTGGCCCCTCTAAGGAATTGTTTTAGCAGAGGGTGAGAGAATTGGGGTGGCTCAGTATTATAATGAGCTGAAACGGCAGAGGCATGAATTTTAATTGACGAGAAGGATAGGCCCTTGTGGAGCATTTCTGTTAAGTACTCAAGAATATGAGGTAAGCTGGGCACCATTGTGCCCATCCCATGAGTCTGGCTCCAGGAACAGTATCTTTTCCACTTTTCAGCATAGGATTCTCTAGTAATAGGCCTCCTGGCCTCCAGAATGACATACAGCACCTGCTTACTGAGGGATGCTATTGGGGAGCTCAAGGAAAGGGTGCAATGTTTATGGTTTGATGCTGAGGGTGCAACAGCAGGGAAGGGGTTTGAGGCAGGTGCCATGGTTCCAGCAGTGTCATACTGCGCAAGAGGGGGTACCAGTGCTGGTGTAGCCAGTCTGGTGCAATCAGTATTGTCCTTGGCTTGTCTTGTTTGATCTTTAGCAGAACCTTCGAGAGGAGAGGCAGAGGGGGAAAGGCATAAACCGAGAGGCTTTCCCAGGTAAAGGACAGGGCAACCACTTTATAAGCTTGAGTGTGGGGAGTCCTTGTGCAGAATTTGTCCAATTGGTAGTTCTGAGGGGAGGCAAAGAGGTCTGTCTCTGGAGTCCTTCATTTGCTCCTCAACAGGTTGAATATTTTTGGTTCCAGTTTCCATTCGTGTGGGTCCATGAGATTTCTGCTGAAGTAGTCTGCCAGTGAATTTAGCTTGCCTGGCAGGAATTTAACTTGTAGGTGCACTTGGAAGCTCAAGGCTGTGTTCCACAGAGCCATAGCTAGTCTGCAGAAAGAGTACAAGTGGGTTCCCCCTGCTTGGTTATGTACCACATAACTGTGGTGTTGTCTGTCTTTACCAATAGTTGTTCTGGAAGAATGCGGTCTATGAAGGCTGTCAAGGAATTCTGTACAGCTAACATTTCTTTTTGGTTGATATGCAGGTGCATCTGTCTCGGGTTCCACTTGCCCTGAATGCACTGCCCTGCCAAGTGAGCCCCCCATGCATAGTCTGATGCGTCTGTTGTTAGGGTTTGGGTGGCAGGGGGTAGAGCGAAAGAGAGCCCCTTGTTGTGTTAGCAGACCTCTGCCCACCAAAGGAATTCTATCTTTATACAAGGAATGATAGGAATCATTGATTCCAGGTCCTGAGAATGTTGATACCATAGGCTTTTTAGATACCATTGTAGTTTCCTCATATGCAGTCTTGCATATGGAATTAATAGTATGCAAGAGGCCATGAACCCTAGGGCTTGCAGAATTTTCCTTGCAGATAGCTGGGCCTTTGTGGCCAATAGTTTGAAGTAGATTGTCAGATAAACTTGTCTCTCTGGAGTGAGGAAAGCCATCTGGAAAGTTGTGTTCAAGCTTGCTGGGAATACAGTCTGTTGGCAGGGTACCAGGTGAGATTTATTTTTGTTTATGGTGTACCCCAGAGAGGTTAGGAGTTTCTTTATGAATGCCAGATGTTGTAATAGCAAGTCCTGGCTTTCTGCCTGAATCAGACAATCGTCCAAGTATGGGTATATATAAATATTTCTCTGCCTGCAAAATGTAATGGCTGGAGCTAGACACTTTGTGAATACCCTGGGCACAGTAGATAAGCCAAAGGGAAGTGCAGAGAACTGATAGTGCATGGAGCCTGCCCTGAAGCGTAGGTATTTCCTGCAAGATTCCCTTACTGGGATGTGCAGGTAAGCTTCCTTTAAGTCTAAGGTTGCCCACCAGGCATTTTTGCCTAGCATAGGAAGCAGCTGTTGAAGTGTTAGCATTTTGAATTTTGGGAAAACTAGAAAGGTGTTCAGAATAGAGAGGTCCAGGATAGGACGCCAGGAGCTGCCTTTTCTGGGTACCAGGAAAAGTCTTAAATAAAAACCTTGTCCTGTTTGTTCTGCTGGGACAGGTTGAACAGCCCTGCTACTTAGAAGAGAGAGAACCTGCTGTTGAGCCTCCGCCCACTGATTTGGGGGGTAGATCTGGCCAACCGTTTGGGGTTGGTAGGGAGTGGAAGTGGAATCTGTATTCGTGGGAAACTATATTCGAAACCCATTTGTCCTGGGTAATGAGTTCCCAGTTTTTTGCAATGCAAGGCGAGCTTTCCTCCTAAGGGAGCAGGCAGCTGAGCAGGACTTGGAAGGGTTAAGGTTAAGTCATTGTGCCATTTTTCCATAGGGGGGTGGTTTACTGCTCCCTGCTTTGGAAGTGGGAGCCCCCCCACTGCTTAGACCTGTGTGCAGTCTGAGACTGTAACCTAGGTGGTCTTCTGTTCCTGGGTTTGGACTGAGAGGGCCTGGAAGAGATTGGAAAGGACCAGTTCTTAGAAGGCCGATGTCTACTAAATCTGGGAGGCTGTACTTGTAGGAAATCAACAGTTTGTTGCCCAACAGGCGGTCTTGGTTTATGGGAGCACCCAGTAATTTAGCTTTAACATGATCTGGCAAGTTTTTCTCCTTAAGCCAAGCATGCCTTCTAAGTACAGACCCAGTGACAGCATCCCTGCAAGATGCTTCTAAAGAGTCAAACCCACGTTGCAAATTATGTTTACCAACTTGTTCAGCAGAATGCATTAAATCCTTTAATTCTTTGTGTTCAGTACAGTCAGGAATCAACATCATTTTCTGTTTATGTAGCCCCATAATATGCTGCTGGTACTTTAACATATGAAACTGGCAACTTAAATCCCTAATGGCCAAAGTGGCAGAAGTGTATACTTTCTTACCCCATCTGTCCAAGGCTCTAGAATCTCTATCAGAAGTGGTAGGATTTTTTGGCAGCAGTAGCCTTAATACATTTTGCTCCTTGGGAAATGGTCTCTGGATCCGCAGTAGGATTCTTGAAGAGGAACTTGTGAGAGTCAGGTACTCTGTAATACCTGTCAGATTTTCTGGGAGCTGGACGTAAAGTGTCTCAGGAAAGGCTAGATTCTAAGAAAGTATCATCTACAATGTCCAGAATAGGAGGGATAGCTAAAGGTCTGTGTTGAGGAAGGAGTAAGAATTCCCTAAGCCTCTTTTTGGAATCAGAGTAATCCTCGCTTTCCCAGTGGAAATGCTCCCTAAGAGTGTGCAAGGTTTCACCAAAAGAAAAATCTTCTGGAGGAGAAACAGAGGGAATGGAGTCCTCCGCATCAGAATCCTCAATAAGTAGATAAGGGCAAATCTTGTTAATCAGAAGGAACAGAAGAATCAGATTCCTGATCAGAAGAATCAGAAGGAAAATCAGTTCTAGGTCTCTTAGTGGGGAAGGGTGACTTCCCCTAATTAAAGTAATAAGGTCTTCAGCCATTCTAAGCATTTGTTTTTTAGGCATATGGGCCTGAGCATGTGGTTTGGACATCGGTTTTCTAGGCAAGGAGCGAGTTTTAGGCCTAGATGAAGAAGATGGCATTGGTTTAACATGAAACTCTGTAGGCCTGAATACACCCTCAGAAGCCGATGCCTGCACAGCGGCTCCGGACTCATCCAAGATAGAGACATCCGCAGGTTCCATAGTCGAAGAACCATCTCACGGCATACTGGATTCCGAATGGGTCTCAGTAGAGGCCTGCGAATCTGAAGTGGCGGGTATCAGGGGCTGCGAAAGTGCCTTACTGAGTACCGGCAGACTGGCGACTAGCTTAACGAAAGCGTCGTCAGCAGTTTTGGACCTATGCGGCTTGTCTCTGTCTTTATCTTTAAGTTTTTTCAGAAGATTGGTAGTCAGACGGCTTAATGAAGCCATTTTGGAGTACTGACACCGAGTACCAAAATAATTTGCTGCAAAATTAGCCCGACGATGAATAGTTCGGGGATTGAACGAGGCACAAAACCGACAGCAAGGTACGTTGTGGTCTGGGCCTAAGCAAGGAATGCAGTACGAATGAAAATCTTTATGAGGTATTTGCTTTCCACAGGTAAGACAATTGTTAACTTTTACTGACAATGGCTGGAAAAAGAAAAAAATCCCCAACGGGGTACTTAGGGTTGCCACCTTTCCAAATGCCCAAAATGGGACATTTGTGCTACAAACATCAGATTTTCCACAGCCAGTACAAAGGACAGAACTTCAGTTTTTTGCCTGAATAAAAGTCTATTCTTGTAGCATTTTAGTTCCTTATTCTGTTTCTTACAACATTTAGGTGTTTCAGATACAGAATAACTGTTTTATGCAACTATGACATAAAATATAGAAAATTATTTTGTCCTAAAATCTCAGGACATTTGCCATTTTTTCACATTTTTTGCAGGACACAACTGCCCAAAGAGGGACTGTCCCTCGCAAAGTGGGACAGGTGGTAACCCTAGGGGTATTTATCTTTTATGAAGACTTCGGTTCTGAAACTCGAAAATGAACATTTCAGGAGTCGGCCGACTGGTACTTGTGAACTGCTTCTGCTTCAGGCACCGCACAGCAAGAAAGAATGATGTAATGGCGTCGGCTGCATGTTTTATACCCGACATCCTGACATCATGGAAGAAGAGACAGCATCCGACGCAGGAATCCAAGACTCTGGTATTCAGGCTGGCTGAGGGCTACCTGCAGGCAGATAACCCAAATGTGATAACTGCCACAGTGAAACTGAAGAACATCAGCCCTCCTTTGGAAGGTATCAGGTTTGACTTATGCAAAACAATGGGCAACCTGTAGAACCAAAGAAGTGGACATAGTACAATATAAACTGGTGTTTCTTCTCTACCTCTTACTATGACTGGGCTTGAATCAGGTAGTCATTCATGCAATGGATATCCTGGTTCTGCAATATGCAGTTACTGGAAATGGACACTATATAAATGCCCTGGGAGCAACAGCTAAATCAAAGAGCAAGGAGTTAAGCTGACAACAGTGACCCCTGACACAAATATGAGATAGTAGCTATAGTCTCCTGAGGATGGACACATGTAAGTAGGTATCTTTGAGCTCTAGTTACCCTGCAGTGTTTGCATCTTGAATCTTGGCCCTTTTAGGAAGGTGCCTACCTTGGGGAAGTCCAATATGGACCTTCAAGGACCTTCCTTTCTGGGAATCGGTATAGTCTTGAGTTGACTTCTTTACTTTGGTCTTGCTGTGGCACCAGATCCATCACTCTTTGAAGTAAAAGTTTGTCTATGAGAGTGAGTGTTAAGATTTTTTTTTCCTCTTGTAATAGTGGTATTCCTGAAATTTTGTTCTTGACTTGAAATGCAATCTGTAACCTTGGGTTACTATTTTCATGACCTATACTTTTGAAACTATCATGAGCTGAATGTATGAGGGCTGAAAGATGGGTGGGGGCTGGGTTGGGGGTGGGGATTTGTTTAGAAAGCAGGAAGAAGCATGGAATAGCCACAGCTACTCCCTTTGTGGAGTGTGGCCATGACCCCATATGCTTTCCTTTCTGGTCTCCCTACCATTTTTTTGTTAAACTGGTCCATTTTGACATTTCGCCTGTTTGCCTTTGCACTAACAGTAAGAGAAGGACCAACATTCACATGGATAGTTCCCGTCATTCCTAGGGATGCAATAACTACTTTATCACCTGAGCAGTCATTGTCTTTTCATCCAGTTTCTGAAATACTTTTGCTGCAGGGGCCATAAGAACAGATTATTGGTTACTGGAAAATTTAGATGCTGTGCCTTAACATCCTCTGGCAGATGCTGAACCTCAGCCAGACATGTCCTCCTATTACAGACCCTGTGGCTGCTGATCTGAATGTTGTATCCACAGCATTATAACAATATTAATGGCATGCTTTCCTACATTTCTAGTTATTGGGTAAGTTCAAAAAGTTTTGTCTTCTAGATTTTGTGAGCCATCTTTCTTATCTTTGTCCTCAGCTGACTGAGGAGCTTGCCCTAATATTTAACCACGCGGGTCTGACAACTGACTGTCATGTAGGCAAAGGTCGCAGCCATGTGTAATTTCTTTCTAAAGTGGTCAAGAATCCTAATCTCCCAGTCACTAAAGATATTAAGGGTCATGACCAGTATGAATCCCTTTCCTTTTCTGTATCCAGAGGCAGCATCTCTGAATCAGATGTGTGATTCTTATATACAAATTGTGGGAGTCCTGGTTCTTATAAAGCAGACATGCCTTTTTAGGGCAGGAGGTTGGAAGTCTGATTCCAAAGAGGCAGTAAGAAAAGCATCTTATAAGGTTCCCTAAGATCGAAAGGTAGCCACTGGTTTGAGGGCCAAAAGATGAAAACAGCTCCCTTGGGAATATCAGAAGTCTTTAGCATGCCATTTAAGGTGATCCTTCATTCTGCATAAAGTATCGCCAAATGAGATGTGCAAAGCAGATGGGATGGTGTCTTCAAAGCCCAAGAAGAAAATCATCAGAAAGGCACAAGACATAGTTTCCTCCTCACTATATGAGCAGCCATGTCCCTCTGTGGGAGATTCCAGACATTGATGAGTGATCCATAGTTCACAGCAGGCTTTGAATGAAATGAAGAAAACCCAGGTCAGGTTGAACCATTTTTGGGAAGGGCCCGGGGGGGGGGGGCAAGGGTCTACCTGCTGTCTGAGATCTAGGCAACTGCACTAAGTGTAGGACAGCAGGCATATTATGTTTGGGCAAAGGAGTCCTCTTGACTATGGGTGCCACCTCAGAGGTCTGGGTCCAAGGATGGGTATATATGACCTCCATGTTCTGACTGTGGCCATCTTCCTGCACAGATACTAACAGAGTTCCATTCTCCCCTTGGAAATAATAAAAAGAGTACTGGACTGGATATCTACTGAGAGTTATCTAGACAAATCACTTGTAGAAGGCCTTCAGCTTGAGATGATGTGCCTGGGTCTAAAGGCATGCCAGACACTGCTGACATAATGCTAAAGACCTCTGGTGATGCAGATACCTTGGCCAGGGGCTGCAACAGCACCTCACTGGGCCTGTCACTCTCAAGCCAAAGAGAGGCCTTGGGGGCCTGAAGAAACATTATTTTTTTTTCCTTTTATCCTTCTATGGAAGGTGATGGAGTGCAGGAAGACATGGCAGTGGTAAGGGCTAATGTCTGTAGTCTCTTTCTTTCCAGATAATCTTGAAGGAAATATCTCCTTCTCCTTACTGTCTTATGGCCGAAGCCCAGGCAAATATTACAACCATGGATGTTAATTTCAGATTACAGGCAAAAAGCACACTCAGAATGATAGCCTGTCTGTGAAACTTGTCTACAACATATTCACTTATTAGTTCTTTCAGGAATGAACATGCCACAAAACCATGATGGCCATCCAAACACACCATAAAGCGACCTAGCAATTATATTATAATTTTTTTTTAATGCAGGGTTGGCATAATGGGGGTGCATTATATAATGATTGCAGTCTTAAACTCACAGATAGAAGGTGCAGGATTTGATTCTGACCTCTGGTTATTGGCTAGACTTGCAATAGTCTGCAGACTGATAGTCTAGCATTTACCCATGAACCTAAAGAAAATCTTCCAGGGTACTTATCTTGTACTTTGCTCTGAAGCAGGATTAATGATGCTGGTAGCATGAATCATCAAGACAACTGTATTTGTTGCAAGAAAATTTGAATGGTGGCTACTGTGAATGTGTACTTTATATAGTATAAGTGCCAATGTTCCAAGAACATAGGTATCCATTCAACCAGCCAGGAGGGAGAAAGCTGCTAAGTTGTTGGAGTCAGGTCAGATGTCAGGCCTTCTGCAGTAAAAGTGCCAGATGTCAATACTATTAAAACAGTGATTCATATAATGAACATCTCCTTGTATTTCAAACAGCAGAGAGACATACTGAGAAGTGTTAGAATGATGGAGTAGTATGCTGTGTACTGCTCCCAGCAAAAGTGCATGGTTCCCTGGAATGTAGTAAATAAACATCTTGCAAAACAAATTAAAATGGTATTAAGGAAAGAAAAATACTTACAGAACTAATGAAAGTCAGACCATTGGGAAGGATAACAAGATCTTCAGACCCATATTCTGTGAAAAAAAAGAAACCAAATAATTGTCAAGGGCTTGATGAAGATGAATAACTTAGATGAGATATTATTAAACTTTGCTGTTATGCCTCATAACATCTGTAGGGTCAGTTAACCATCATAATAGCAACACTTGTGTTGGGATGAGTCCATTGCAGAATTATTTGCAAGTACTACCTCTTGCGTAGAGTTCAGGAACACCCAAATGGAAGCATTTTACATTCTTATTACCATATTCTAAATAATACATTTAAAACTGTCTAGCTAGTTGCTTTATTAAAACATCAGCCTTTTTCCCCATCAGTCAGCTGAATTACAGAAACGTTAGAAACTTTAAAAACTAGTCACTTTTGAAGGAAGAAATTAATTTGAGAAGTTGAATGGCATAGAGTTGGTTCCTTTGCAAAAAAAAAAAAAAAAAAAAAAAAACGGGAGAGCTGGAAAGACAGGAATAATGAAAGATTTGACAGAGTAAACAAACTACTGATGGCTATCTGCTGATCAGATGGCAAGCTACATGGCTGACGGTGTATAAATAATGCCCGATACTGATTTTTTTTCATGATAAATCAGCCACTCTCCAGATGCAGCACACATTAGTGTCAAACGGGACTGTACTGCTTAAGAAAACAATTAATTTGATTGCTCTGATAAAGGGACTAATGTCAGCTGTGAAGTGCCTGGCTTATTTTACACTGAAAGCCATCCCAGCTTGCCCAGTGCACGACAGTGTTGAGCTCTAGAGGTGACCTCAGCTGCATACCAGGCTACTGCGTTTGCAGTCACTACTAGTTTGCTTGTTATCTGAGATGTTGAGTACATTAATAACTGTATGCGGTTGGGGTCAGCATTTGGTTATCAAGCAACCATTATCTAGTTCTCCAGAGAACTACAGACTGGCTTTGAGTCTATGTCCTATTACAAATAATTTCAAAAAGATTATTTACACTCGAGTTTTTTGACTCATTATTAAATATGGTATCTTGATAAAATCACAGCTTTACTGAAAGTCACAATACCTGCACAGCTATACATGCCGTACTGGGAAATACTTCCTCAGGCATGGAGAGCAGATGGTGATCATTTGAAAATGTAAATCAGCATATCCTACTTAACAAACTTAAAACACGGATTCAGTTTTAGCATCCTGCACTACTTCTCAAATTACTTCATCATCAGCATCATCATCATCATCATCGTCGTCATCATCAGCAGCAGCAGCAGCAGCAACCCCCTTTTCCCCATTTTTACACTGGGGTGAAACTGCATGAACTGTTGACACCACTCTCAATCCAGTGCCACTCTCCTACCTTCTTTGAGAGTCATGTCTGACTGTGTCAGGTCTTTTCTTCCACAATATATCCATCTCTTTGCCAAACGTCCTCATTTCCCCTTGCCTTCTTCCTGCCTCTCCCAAATCTTCATCACAAAGTCGTCGTTGACCAGCAGACTGCACTGCAAATGCCAGTTATTTATCGTTAGGAAATGACAGAAGGCCAGACTTGCTTGTTATCTCCTTGTTAATATCTTGTGCTGGCTAGAACTGACTGCTCTCACTTATAAATGACCTGAGGGGGGCAGGAATACCAAAATTCAGTTCAGCAGAGCTTCATATTGCTTTATTTAAAATAAACAATTATGAAGAAATATGTATTACTGTTCTTTACATCCCTCCTGGTGACAATACAGCTATACTGAAAGACATCCTACATGGAATAGCCATAACATTTCCACAAGAAAACATATTACATTGCATAGGTGTCTATTTTTACCTCGTATCTATCTTTGGTCGATTAATCAGGGTCTGAAGTTCTCTGTTAGCCTTAGAAAGAGTGGGTTTTTTGGCATTTGTAGAATAAGATTTGCTTTTATGTGCAATGAGCTTTTTTCTTTTATTGTAGGGCCTGTTTATATTCGGGTTCCACTCTTAAACTTGGCCTAAAAATCTTTTTTGGAGGGGAACAGATGCTTGTATGCAGTTTTTACATATTCATGGACACTGATGGTGAAAGATACCGCACTTGTAGCTGGGTCCTCAGGATAGAAGGGAAAATTATATTTTGTCAGGTCATCCCTTGGCTTCAATAGATTTGACTTAGCATAAGTTCTGTACACCAAGTTCTTGGAGGATGCTTTTGGCATCAGTCTTATGGTGAATATGACTGATTCATGGTTTGATTTGACTAGGGAGGGCATTACGACTGGAGGGGAACAGAGCTGTCCCATAGTTTATTTTATTTTATTTATTTATTTTACATTTGTTGACCGGGCTAGTCCAACTGGATACATGTCCATTTTCAGTGGAGGCCCGGGGAGAAAAGCTCCACATTCAAGAAAAAGATCACGATAGCATAAGTACATTATAAGATTTAACAAGTTTAACTAGTAAATACATTTTAGCTAAGATAATACTAGTAAATACATTTTAGCTTAAGAGTAAGGAAAAAGTATTCTAAGCTAACAAATCATGTTTGGATATACGTGCAACCAAAAACAGTAGGTAAGTAACGTTGAGCACTATTTGAACTTTCAGTTGGTTTTACAGACAAAGATGTTAATAGAAAAGGAAATAGCTAGTTTTGTGTGAGTGAGAAGAATAGGGTCAAGGAAGTTAGTCTGGGTTTGCACAGGGGCATAGCCAGTGTGATTTAAGGTATGGTTTGAGCTTGGATTTAAATAGAGTAGTAGAAGGTAGGGAGGTAAGATCAGTAGGGAGGGAGTTCCAGGTCTTACCCACCGTGTTAGAGAATAAAGAATCTCCTGCCAGGTTGTTGGTTTTACATATCTTTACTATTATTTTGTTTGAAGAGCGCAGGGTTTTCATGTTATTGTAGGGGGTGATTAGATTGGTTAGTATTGGAGTAGATGTAAGATGGAACAGTATCTTATAGGCAATATTTAGCTAGTTTGATAGGATAAGATTTGACAATTCTAACCACCCTAGTTGATTAAGATTGTTACAATGATGGGTTCTATAGGTAGAACCAGTTGCAAATCTGGCAATATTATTGTAAGAGCTAGCCAGCTTGTTCAGATTGCTTTTGCATAGTTTGGTATAGATTGGGGAAGCATATAGCAGGGTTGAGATAAGGTGGGTCCAGGCAATAGTGGTTCTTGCTAGTGGGGTAAGAAAGGGTTTGATCCTGTAAAGGGAGCCTAGTTTTTTGTTTCCTGTTCTAATAGTGTTGTTAATATGTGGCTCAAAGGTGAGGTGGTTGTCAATTAGCACTCCAAGTAGTTTTGTGGTAGAGTCTGGAGATATGATTGTACCATTGCTAGATGTGATTGTAAAATGTAGTGGGGGGACTCTGCGGGTGGGAGTAAATAGTAGCATTTTTGTTTTTTTTTGGGTTCAGGATGAGACATCATTGAAGGAGCCAATTCTCTACTATGTTAAATGTGTCTTGGGTAAGGGAATGCAGTTGTGAAAGTGAGGAGGCTGAGCATATTAGTGTAGAGTCATCTGCATATTGGATACAGGTGGTTTGAGGTAATACAGAGTGTAGGTCATTAGTAAAAACAGAAAAGAGGAGAGGACCCAATATGGAGCCTTGAGGGACTCCAAGGGCAATTGGTAAGTGGGAAGACAAGTTGTTTTCCCATAGTACAGCCTGTTGCCTATTATTTAGATAGGATTGGAACCATTGAATAGCAAGTGGATCCAGTGAGAAGTTGCCAGGTATGTTTATGAGTAGCTGGTGGTTGACCATGTCAAAGGCTTTTGACAGATCAAAGAAGAGGGCTGAGGAAAGAGTGTTACTTTTACGGTTTTTATTAATGATATCTGTGAAGGAAAGAAGAGCAGAAGAGGTGCTGTGAAATGGTCGGAATCCATGTTGGCAGGTAGCTAATAGGTTGTTTGCTAGGAAGTGGTTTAGTAGTTGCTTATGAATGCACTTCTCCATGATTTTAGCCAGAGGGGATAATATGGCTATGGGCCTATAGTTTGAAAAGTCTTTGGAATTACCACCTTTATGCATGGGGATAACATGTGAGATTTTCCAAATAGTTGGAATAGTTCCTTCAGAAATAGGTCTGTTAATGAGGATGGATATGGGGTAGGCTATGGCGTTGGCTGCTTTTTGCAGGTATTCTCCAGGTAATAGATCAGCAGAGAGGGTGGTGGGTTTAATTTTTTTGATAAGGGTGCAGACAAAGGATGTAGGAACATAGTGGTAACAACCAAGTCCATTTTGTCACCCCTTGTCTGGTATGGACTAGCTGGTCAAGTGAGTTTGAATTTATAAATTCCTTTAATCTCTCGGCATACATGTTTGAGAATGTATAATTTTCCAGTTAAGGGAGAGGTAGTTGAAGTTCCCCAAGAGAATGATGTTTGGCTGAATGCTTACGGTTTCTGTATAAGATAGGTAGGAGTCATGGACCAAGGAGTTCAGAGTAGGTGTCCTATAGTTGGCTACACTGTAATGTAGGGTTTTGTTAATGGTAAGTTGGACATGGAGCCATTCCAGGCCATTATCCTACTTAATGAGTCTGGACGTGGAATTCAGTTTTATGAATATAGAGACACTCCTGCCTTCAGGGCCTTCATCTGGTAAGATTTGTGGCAGGCATTGAAACCTTGCACTAATGGGGCGTTCTCAATATTCTTGAACCAGTTTTCTGAGATTATGCATATATCAGTGCAGTTTAGGGTAACGAATACCTGTAGGGAGTGTAGTTCTCTGATTAGGTTCCTAGTATTGAACAGCAATACCTTTGTGTTTTTTATTTTAATTTAGCTTTGCTTTGTTGGAATGTTTTGTAGTCTGTCTTTGCCTAAAAATGCATTATGGGAGTGGCTCAGGTTTTTACCAGTATACAAAAGCCTTGTGTGTGTGTGTGGGGGGGGGGGGCAGGTGCAGGCCATCCCTGGCAAAGCAATTACAGCTGTCTACCATGTCCTCTTAGACAGATATATATACTGTACCCCCTTAAATGACACCAGAAGCTAAGCAAATAGTTAAGGTCAATCATTTTTTGCTGATATTGTGGCATCATTCTAGGTGAAGGTAAAATGCTGCTCAGGGCTAGGTGCACACCTGCTTGGACACATATTCTAAGAGCTCCATCATGTCCATCTTCATATAGTCCCAGGAGGTATGTCTCAGGTCGTTTACTCCTGCATGTACTATGACTGGGACATTTGTGTACTTGTGGGCAAAGACATGAGTACATGTATTATGTGGTGAATTCTGGCTCCAGACAAGCAGCTGACCATGACCTTGTCTTTGGTCAGACTGCCGAACAGTGCATCTGTGCTTCTCACAATGGAATTTCCATTGACTAGGATGCTTGGTTTACGATTTCAGATACCCTGAGTTATAAGTGTATACTTTATGCTGGGTGCTGCTTCAGTTGACTGTTTCCAAGGCTGCTGAGGGTACGTGTTGCTCTGTTTACAGCTAGAAGACCTTTGAGATTTTGACAGATTTCATTTAAGAGCTTCAGCATATGTGGGTATGTGTGTGTGGACTGTAATGTGTGTGGTGGGTGCAGTGTGGTATTGTGCGTTTCTGACAACCTGTTTGGTATTAGTAGTGAGTGTATGTGAGAGCTTCACCTCCAGTGATACTGTGCAACTACAACTCTCATACAATGTATTAATTTGCTTAAGAATTAAGTGGTTATCAGTATACATGAGGCAAATAAATACATTGTATCATGATGCTCATTTCTACCAAGCTGGCCACAGAGATAAGAGGAAAGTGCATATCCATGCTCCCTGATTCTTATTGTGTGATCTACAGGGGGGGGGGGGTAGAGGAGGGGTTTACAAGTGACTTGCTTGGGTGCTACGTGCATAAAGAGTAAAATCTAAGATTAAACTTGTGGGGCAGTGCTTCTCTGTGTATAAACCAGATGCATGCTGCTCAGCTAAGTACTGAAGAAAATTCAAAGATTGGTTTTACAGGGAAAAATGATATTCTAAGAACCTGCACCTATACAAGGCTCAGCCAACCTCCTCTGTGCAATAAGCACATCAAGTATAGGTGACAATGTTCTCTAGCCAGAAAAATCAGCATACAAAGCAAAACACCCTCTAGACTTTCACAACAGTGCTCCCTTAGGTTTCTTCAATGAATCATAAGCACAGGAAAGACCGGGCTACTCTCTACTCCCAAGAGTGTAGACCAAACGTTTTCAACATTTAGATAACTTAAAGAAACTAAAAATTGCAGAATTTCAGCAAACAATGTAAAATATCAACAGCATTTTAAAATATCAAGAAAAAATGAAATGCAGTAATGTAAAGTGTTTATCTGGTTTGGAAGAGGCTGGAGATCAGCAAAAACATTATATTTGAAATGGCACAGTTGCTGATTTCTCTGTAAATGAGCCAAGCATGGTGCCGATGCTACAACTTTATACAGGCAATGAAAAATCAACAAAGCAAAATAGCCCTCTGGTCAGTCACAACAGCACACTCTTAGGTTGCCCCAGTGGATCCTATGCACACAGCAGACCAGGTTACTCTTTTATTCCCATTACAGTGCAGACAAACTTTTCTAACTTTCAGATCACGTAAAAAACCTAAAAAGGAAAGAAAGCTGAAAAATAACACTGCAAAATATCACAGCTCGTTAAAATATGAAAAACAAGTGCAGTGCGGCAAAGTAAATGAATTATCTAGTTTGCATGAGGCTTGACATCAGCAAAAACACTTCAAAAGATATGACTGCCAAGCGTTGCTGAGATCTGTGTAAATTTGCCAGGGATATGACAAATGTGACAAGTTTACACAGGCAGACAAAATCAACAAAGCAAAATAGCCCTCTGGCCAGTCAAAACAGCACACGCTTAGGTTTCTCCAGTGAATCTTAAACTCAGAAAAGATGAAGCTAGCCTCCACTTCCACTAGTGTGCTGACCAAATGTTTTCAACTTTTAGGTCACTTAAAAATTTAAAAAAATGTAGAAATCTGAACAAATAACGTGGTATATTAATAAAGCACTTTAAAATATCACGAATGAGTGCAATTCAGCAATTTAAAGTACTTATCTGGTTTTGATGAGGCTGGAAAAAATCAGTATTTCAAATGTCATGGTTTGCCTAACATTGCTGTGAAAATACAGCAACATTATACATGCAGATAAAATCAACAATAAAAGCTGAATAGCCATCTGGCCAATTACAACAGCAACCTCATAGGTTTCCTCAGTGAATCGTATGTACAGAAGATACCAATCTACCCTCTAATCCCATTAGAGTCCAAACTAAACGTTTCCAACTTCTAGATCACTAAAAATAAAAAGTGCAGAATCTCAACAACTAACAAAGTAAAATATCATATCACTTTAAAATATCAAGAATGAGTGCAGTTCAGCAATGTAAAATATTTATCTGGTTTGGATGAGGCTGGTAATCAGCAAAAATACTGTATTTCAAATGGTGTGACTGCCAAGTGTTGTTGACCTTTGTGTAAATGAGCATCGAATACCCTCAGGAGCCATTTCTCGCCTAACTCATCCAACTCTTGCTCATATCTGCTGTGATCACACCAGATCCTGCTGGTTTCCTTTTATTGATTTTCCTTAGCGTTGTTCATATTTCTTCTACAATGGGCTCTTCTTTCTCTTTCGTCTTAGGCTATGTCAGTAGAAGTACACCTTCTTTGGGTTTTTTCTCATTCAGAAGTTGCTAGAAGTATTCCTTCCGTCAGCCTTTGATGTTCCGTTGCCTGGTCAGTAGTTTCTTGCTGTTGTCCGTTATGAATGGTGTCTGATGAATGTCTTATTCATCTTTTTGTCTTTCTCTTGCAACCTGATAGAGTTTCTTTCCGCCATCTGCTGAATCACATTCCAGGTGTTGATAGTGTCTTTGATGCCTTGTTCTTTGCTACTGTAACTGCTCTCTTAGACTTTTTGTTAGCCGTCAAATATTCCTTCTTTGTCTGATCCATCTTTATTATCTCCCACTTTTTCCTACATACCTTCTTTCTTTTGATGACTTCCTGGACTTCTGCATTCCAACACCAGCTTTCCTTATGTACCTTTTTTCCATACCTGGTTTGGCCTCATACCTTTTCTGAAGACCTCACATGTGCTGTTTACAGATGCTGACATTCTTCTAAACTCCACCTATTTCCTGTTCTTCTGAGGTTATAGCACCCTGAGTATTTCCTTGGACTTTTCAGCCTTCTTTCCATTCTGCTTTCAGGACTGCCACCTAGTCTCTGCTGACCTTAGAACCTTCAATGACCACTGCTTGCATTTGATTTTTACCACCAGTAGTTTATGTGGTGGACAAACTTTTTTGCTGGGGATTACTTTGCAATCTCTGATTCTACCCCAGTGCCCTTTCTTTGGCTGAAGTAAGTCTACCTGAATCATATGTTGGCCACTCTAGTGTGCGATCTTATAACTTTTGCTTAGCTATGTGATGGCCACAATCAAGCCATTTGCCAGACAGAAATCTAGAATCACCTCTCTTTTATTCCTGCTGCCCCACCCATGTGGATCCAGACAGTCCTCATATCCTGTTCTGTCTATCCTGATATTAGCACTCAGGTCTGCCATTATCAAAACCAATGCATGGTGTCCAGCTTTATCTAGCAGGTCCTGCAACTGCTGCCTGAATGGACTCTTTACATTACAATCATAGGCTCATAGGTGTATACTAGGATAATGGCCACTGGGGCCTTTACAAGCCTAGACAAGCATTCCAATTCTACTCCACACGTTTATGTACCTTAGAGGTTATTTTAAGGGGTATATGTAAGCTAGAACAAGATTTACAGGCTGTCTCTGTCCATAAGAGACACAGGTGGTAGATCCAAGGTGTGTTTCTGATTTCCTATCCACTGTTCCAGGTTTCTTTTGAAAAGAGTTAGGAAAGAGTTTTGCTTCACATAGATGGGAATCCTGATCCAGACAAGTGGAACTCCCTGAGACACATACCTGCCCCTCCAATGTATCCTATTTATGTCACAAGCAAAGTTTAAATCCCTAGACTGAGAATCACAGCCCTGCTGTGGAATAGGGTAAATTATGAATGCTAGCCGATCTTTACATTGGAGTTTCACTGCCGTGAGTCTATCACTAATACTGGTGACATTTTTCACTACCTTTGGGAAGACTCTCCCTCACCAAAATTCCCACACCATTTCTGGTCTGTCCTCCTGTGTAATAGCCTCCTGGATCTGAAGTCTTTGATATCAGATACCAACATCTGCTTATGGATAGTACAGAATGGACAAGTAAGGCTCTGTTTCCAAACTGTATGTGAAAGATGAAGTTAACTAAGGTGTGGCCCTGTAAACTTATCTATCATAACTAACACCATCAGTGTCAAATGTGGGAGCACCACAGGGCTTAGTATTAGGCACATTGTTTTATTCCATCTTTGTTAATGGAATGTGGCAATGCTGCAGACATTCTAAACTGTTGTACTCAGCATTACTGTATCACCTCTCAGTTCTGCAAAAGAACATCTACAAACAGATTTTATTGCCCTACTATCCTGGCATGGGGAGAGTGGGACCATATTAAGCCAGATTATTGGTAAGTATTGAGCATGTTTTTATACACCTCAAGTTTATAACAGATTAGGACCTGACATAAATCACCCCTAGCCCTCATCCTATCATTCTGGTGCCCTTGACTGTGAATCTGTTACAAACCTAAGGTACATAAAATCATGCTAAATACTTACCGATGTGCTACTCACAGTCAGGATAATAGCCCTGGAAGCACAACCTTGGTTTTGCTTGGGTTTATTATGGTCCCACTGTCACCGAGCCAGGACAGTAGAACAATAAAATCAGATAAGGACTGCTGAAATCAGGTAATGATTCAAAGTCATCAGAAGCAAAGTTATGTAATCAGTTGCATCTGAATATAAAGGCAAAGTGCATACAAAAACTGTCAGAGTTGCATTTGGTGAAAACACTAGGAACAAGAACAACTTCATAACAGCAGAAGTTAATATGTGGATGCATTACTACTACTCCACCACCCCTGCCAGATGCATGAAGCAGTGACAGGTGGAGCAATCAAAAGTGGTAAAGGGAGTAGCATTATATCACACAGGTAACATTAAATCACAGGGTGTAACATTACATTACAAGGGGTAACATTACATTACAAGGGGTAATATTACATCACGAAGGGTAACTTTACATCACAGTGGGGGAACATTATCATGAAGGGTAACATTACATCACAGTGGGGGAACATTACATCACAGGGGTAACATTACATTAGCTATTGGAGCAGCAGATCTGTGACTGTCTTTTTTGAGAACTGAGACATTATACTGGTATTGGTTGACCTGCATGGTCCACAAACTGAATCTAGAGAAATTTGTGGCCTTGCCACACCAGTGGATACTAAGGTATGTATACTTCTTACCATTTTAAGCACAGGAGCCTTCCACAAAAAAACTGGGGACACAATACGGACATCAGAAGCATTGGCCTGTAGAAGACTCAAGCCATTCCTTGATAAACTGCTGACACATTGGTGTTTCCCTAGCAAGGCATAAGAGAGAGCCAGCCAGCACCAACACCAGCTTCTATGATATTGTCCAGGACCTGAAGTGTTGGAAGCTACAGACTGCAGACACGTGCAATGGCAGTGCCATTGTCCATACACAGTATTACATCAATTAGAATGGTTATCATTCCACAAACTGTTGGCTAGTGTCCAGTGCACAGGGGTTCAGAACTAGTGTGTCTGCACTGCATCCTAGCAATGTCCATGATTCCCACATATGGTGTACTGTCATCTCTATCACCACGCCCTGCACAGATACAACTTAATAGGTAAGGGAAGGCATGCTGGTCTACACACATAGCCACAGAAAGCATGTCTATAAGTCTCACACTCTATGTCCTCATTGTGTTGCAGGTGATATACAGAATACCCTCTGGGGGCATGGATGGTGATGTCTATATAGGACTCATGATGTATGGTGATTAATCTCACCTGGGTTGTGTCTGAAAATGGTCACAAATGACCAGAAGGCTTAGTGGCTAAGGTCTTCACCTCCCATGCACAAGGTACAAGGTTTGATCCTGACCTCCGACCAATAATTGTTTGGAGTTTGCATGTTCTCCCTGTGTCTCCATGGGGTTTCTCCCATGTCCAAAAAACATGCTGAGTGTTTCCATCTCAAACTCGCCATTGACTGGAGCTGTGGGCAGCAGCACAGACTCTATATGGTGCCCTAGAGGGGGAAGAGTTGTACAGATCAACTGCTTTGGGCATCTACTGTGGTGCGTAGTATCCTCAAGATAGGAGAACATGGATCACAGACTGTGCGCCATGGCAGGGCTAGCCACTCAATGTTGTAAAATATAGCTCTAGATGATTTGGTCATGTTGACTAATTTCACCAAAAATTGGCATGGGTAGTTACCAGTGATAAGTTGGTTGAGGACCTGGCCTACTCTGACTGACGCCAGGGACCCATGCTAATGGTGGGACGGGTATATGTGCCCCTATTGGCCAGTGTGTGCCTGTCATAAAACCCAGCAGCCCTGGGTGAATAAGCCACTGGTGTCTAGTTGACCAGCCTGGGTTACCTGGGATAGCTCTGTTGAGGGAAAGCTGGATGTAAAACCAACCAACCTGTCAAACATGAACTGAGAATTGCTATGCTTAATGTAGGTTCACTGACAGGAAGTGGATGACATGATGATACGGAGGAGGCTGGACATCCTATGTATCCAAGAGATGAGATGGAAGGGCAGTGCAGCAAAGCCACTTGGCTTTGGGATCCAGAGTCTACTACTCAGGTGTAGGGCAGGCTAGAAATGGTGTAGGAATTGTGGTGAGAGAGAGGCTTCAGAAGGCAGTAAGGGATAGCATCAGAATTAATGACAGACTCATGGCAGTCAGACTCCAATGTAATAATAGGGCAGTATTCATAATCTCAGTTTATGCCCCACAGCAGGGTTGTGATAGTGAGGAAAAGAGTGCATTCAGACAGCAGTTGCAGGATCTACTAGATAAAGCAGGACAACATGAATTGGTGTTGATAATGGGTGACTTGAATGCACACATTGGGACAGACAGAACAGGATATGAGGACTGCCTGGGTCCACATGGGTGGGGCAACAGGAATAAAGTAGAAGCCATTCTACACTTCTGTCTGGCAAATGGCTTTATAGTAGCCAACACATGGTTCAGAAAGAGAGACAGTCATAAGATCACATACAAGAGTAGTCAACATGCAACTCAGGTAGACTTCCTCCTAGTAAGGAAAAGGCACTGGGGCAGAATCCATGACTGCAGAGTCATCCTGAGGGAAACAGTCGGCCCACAGCATAAGCCACTTAAATGAGAATATATATCCCACTCACACTGAAGCATCTCAGGCTGGGAAAACAGAATAAGCAAAATCCTGTAGATGTCACCACAGCAGAGAATGAGCAAGTTTCACTTGATTAAGAAGAAAATGAGCTTTTATTGATAAAACAAATAAAATACGATGAACGCTTTTGGCATAAACTGCCTTCTTCAGACCCTGTAATGTAGAGACCAGCAATGGTTTAAATAACATTGAAAAACAATCATAATGAGGCTTTAGTCACTTTCCTAGGGTTGTGATAGTGAGGAAAAGAGTGCATTCAGTCAGCAGCTGCAGGACCTACTAGATAAAGCAGGACAACATGAATTGGTGTTGATAATGGATGACTTGAATGCACATATTTTGATAGACAGAACAGGATATGAGGACTGCCTGGGTCCACATGGGTGGGGCAACAGGAATAAAGAAGGAGAGGCCATTCTAGACTTCAGTCTGGCAAATGGCTTGATAGTAGCTAACACATGGTTCAGAAAGAGAGACAGTCACAAGATCACATACAAGAGTAGTCAACATGCAACTCAGGTAGACTTCCTCCTAGTAAGGAAAAGGCACTGGGTCAGAATCCATGACTGCAGAGTCATCCCCAGTGAAACAGTCAGCCCACAGCATAAACCACTAGTTGCCACAATCAGCTGTAATCAGTGGTCAGAGAAGGCTCTAAGGTCAACAGAGACCAGGCTGAAGACCTGAAAGTTGACTGGAGAGAAAGTACAACAGTTCAAGGAATTACTCAGGGCTCTAGCACCCCAAGAAGAGGAGGAATAGGTGGAGTTGAAGAAGAATGGCAGCGCCTAAAAAACAGCATGTGTTAGGACTACAGAAAAGATATGTGGCCGAGCTAGGTATAGAAATAAGGTACATAAGGAAAACTGGTGGTGGAATGCAGAAGTCCAAAAAGTCATCAAAAGAAAAAAAGGAGTGCAGGACGAAGTGGGAGATAGAAAAGACTGACCAAGTTAGGAAGGCCTACTGGTTGGCTAACAAAGAAGCTAAGAAAGAAGTTGCAATATCAAAGAATAGGGCATTGGAGGCACTGTACCAACTTCTAGAAAGTGACTCAGTGAGGGGCATAAAGAAACTATATCAGGTTGCAAGGCAAAGACAGAAAGATAAAGAAGATAGTCAGATACCCTTCATAAGGGATGCCAACAACAACCTGCTCACCAACCTAGAGGACATCAAAGGCAGATGGAGGGAGTATTTCCAGCAGCTTCTGAATAAAGAAAACCCCACAGAAGCTGTACTACCCCAGAAACAGCCCACAATGAGAGAAGAGGATCCACCCTAGAAGAAGTAAGAACAGCACTAAGGAAGATGAAGTCAGGGAAAACAGCAGGCTTGGATGAGGTCACAGCAGATATGATAAAGATGCTGGGTGAGATATGGGAGAAATGATTCTTGAGGGTACTAATAGCAGTGTGGAGAGAAAGGCATATCCCAGATGACTGGAGAATAAGCATACTCATTGCCAGTGTACAAGAACAAAGGGGGCATCCACAACTGTGGGCAGTACAGAGGCATAAAACTCCTATCACACTGCATGAAAGTTTTGGAGACGGTGATGGATAAATGGATATGCAGAGTAGTAGAATGTAAGATGGGAGATGAGCAGTTTGAATTCAGATCAGGATGCAGCAAAACTGACCCGATGTTTGCATTGAGACAGATACTTGAGAAGAAGCTAGATTTGAGGAGAGAGTCCAACTGGGCATTCCTAGACTTGGAGAAAGCATATGAGAAGGTCCCAAGAAAGCTGATCTGGGCAGTACTGCAGTGGTCTGAAGTCCCAGAAACATTAGTAGAATTAGTGCAGGCTATGTACAAGGACCCAATGACTCAAGTACGGATGGTGTTCAGACGCACAAAGGGGTTCCCAGTGGGCATGAGTGTACATGAGGGTTGAGCTCTGAGCCCACTGCTGTTCATACTGGTGATGGACTACATTAGCACACAGGATGGAGGAGATGGATCAACACAGCTGCTGTATGCAGACGATGTGGCAGTGCAGGCAGACTGAGCTAGAACTTCAGCAAAGCATACGAGAATGGAATGCAAATCTGAAGGCACATGAGATGAAACTAATCACAGATAAGATGGTGGTAATGGCAGCAAATTGGGGAAGTCAGAAGAAGCTGAAAATAGAGGTAGAAGGGAAGATAGTGGAACAGGTAAACAGCTTCAAGTATCTGGGAGGAGTAGTTGAGGAGAAGGGTAGTCTGAATAAAGAGGTCAAAGCTAGAATCAGAGGGGCTGCAGCCAACTGGCATAGAGTATCAGGTGTAGTATATGACAGAAGAATGCCAAAGAAGTGGAAAAGTAAGGTGTACAAGACAATGGTGTCACCAGTACTACTGTATGGTACAGAAACCTGGGCAGTAAAGGCAGAACAGATGAAGAAGCTAGAGGTGGTGGAAATGAAGTACCTGAGAAGGGTGGTAGGATGCACACTGTGGGACAGACAAAGAAATGAGGACATAAGAGCAGAAGCCAAAGTAGCTTCAATTGCAGAAAAAATCAAAGAGAATGGATTACGGTGGTTTGGACACGTGTAGAAAAGCAGAAGACAATCTGGTTTGGAAGATTTGGGGCAGACAGGAAGAAGGTAAGAGGAAATGTGGATGTCCAGCAAAGAGGTGGATGGATTGTGTGAAAGAAGATCTGTGACGGCCAGGCATGAGTGTTGACGAAAGCAGGAGTCTGGCACTGAATCGAGCAACAGTTAACATGATACCCTGACCCTATGTAGAAAAATGGGGAAAAGGGGGCTTACGATGATGATCAGTACACTACCCAGGTAAATGGATAAAAGTAAAATAAAAACACAGCTCATACAAATATACCTTTGAACTGTCCAGATTTTCACAGAATGTTCAGATTTCTGCCTCATATTTTTGTGTGTTCACCAAGTACTGAAGTCACTAAATAAATGACAGACATTTGAGTTTCAGATTTTATATAATTCAGAAAATGCATGCTAACATAAATCTCATTATTCCAACAAATGTCTAACTCTGTAAGAGCAATATTTTAAACTGTCTTTATTTTTGACCCCCCCCCCCCCACACACACACACTTTAGGCTCTGTCCAGACTTCTTGCATGAAGAAGCTAAGAGGTATGCATGCACAAAATATGAACATAGTACAATAAGCATTTGGCTTGCTTAAAGCCTGATTCCACTAAACAGATGCATCAGTGGGGCCAGTAATACATCCCTGACACAGCCTGGAAGACCTTCATAGCAGGCTGCATGTAATATAATATGATTATAATACGACCCAGTTATCAGTCCCAAGAGCCAGCACATCCACAATAGCAGGATCTGTCATAGCTCCAGGACATTGTCCACCAGTAGTTATGACAGTGATGCCAACAGATACCACTAGTGGCTTTGCCGTGCCATGAGAAAACACTGAACACAGTATGCAGCACTGCAGGTGAACTGCCAATGTGCAGTAAACCTCTATAAGCCCTAACAAGCATCCAGTGGTAGTTTAATGGCACACCAAACAAAATGCAAGTTATGAGGAGCACATGGGTGAGTTCAGTATGTACATGCCCAGACATACGCAGCAATGGGAGTGTCCGCAATGACTCATCAGCAAATGAATGCAGGGCATAAACATGCCCTACACTGACCACCTCAAATCCCTACCACTACATTCAGTCTCCTACAGACTACGAAGAGGCAATCTATGCCTGGCCCACAAAGCATCATCTGACCCCACTCTGATGGACCTTTTTGCACATGCACTAAATCAAAATATCAGAATTATATGACTGAGGGACCTAAACCTCATCTGCAGCATAAATGCAACATATTGGAAAGACAGGAATGTGTCTCAGAAACTACCCTTCTCTGGAATAGGTATCCTGTCCATGTGAAGCGGTGTTCTTCCTTAACCCAATTCAAGTGTAATTTGTACCGGTAGACGGGGAATCAGAAATCTACCCCTGGTCTGGCACTTATGTCTCTATTAGACAGAGGCAGTCTGTAAATGCCTGACCACCCATGCATAATATTACATTTACCCCTTAAAATATCCCTAGGGTATCAAAATCTGCCAGATACATTTGAGAAGCACGGCTATGCTTAAAAAGGTCTCAGTGTTGTTAGCCTAATAATCACCTATGAGCCTGTGAGTTGGACTGTGCATTAGCTATCTCCACTTATACCACATAGGAAGGACAATAATGCGGTCACAGCCATCACCATTTGAACAGCTGCTTACAGATGCAGGAACATGTGGCTGCTTTGATGACCTGGGGTGGGGGTAATTGTCAATGGAAGAGATGGGGTAATGGGGAGGAGTGGCAGCAAGGTCACACATAAGTCACTCCATGGACTTCATAGAGGAACTACTCTGTGTCAATGCACTGCAGACACTGCATTGGCTTGATGCAGTAGGATTACAGGCCCCCCTGGAAACTAATGTGATGGTACTGGTGTAATGTAGACCACTGATCAGGTGCACCACCCCCAGGTACCATTTCCCCGGGGATGGCCCTGACATGAGGCATAGGAATGTGGTACTCCATCATCACAGGTGCAGATTGTGTTCCCTGAGACAGCCTCCATGTGTGTGTCCACCATGGTTACAGACACTACTACAGCCAGCAGAAAAGCTCATAGGCAGGGCACTTATGGTAGCACTTCCTATCCTTCTCATGGAAGTGGACATGGCAGCCACATGACTCTATATTCCATATGAGCCTTATCATGGCATTATCTCTGTAATCTATCTTTTCTGGCAGTGCTGGCACTGGTGGAACAAATTCTCAGTGAGGCCACTCACATGTCTAAGTGCTTCTTCTGCAGCGAGAAGTTCAACTTGAGAAGAAAGTACTGAAATTTGTCCTACGACATTGAAATCTGATGTCATCCCAGTGATGTCATAACTGACCATTAATTTTAGTTAAAAGTGTTAAAGAATTACTGAATACTGATATATGAGATGTAGTTCAATGGTAGAGTGAATTCTTTGCATGTTTGAAGTTCTGGGTTCATCCTCTAGCATTTCTATAACACTGTACATTAAATTATCATTTAATATTAAAACAATTGTATTACATGATTGTACTTAATAATATCAAAATATTTTATGTTACTGCATTTATTTCATTTCTTAACCAAGTAACTAACTTGATCTTTAGACCACTTTATGAAAAGATCTGAACTCTAGGCAATAATAGGCACAATTAATAACCTAAATATTAAACACGCTTAATATTAATGGGGCAAACTGAATTAACACTTATGTTGTGTAATATAGTTAGCCCATTTCAACACCCAATTCTTGCCAAATAAGAGGATTTCTGTTAAGTTATAATACATTGTTATGGCTGAATTGCTGTGTGAGAAAATTTATGAATGAGTAATAAGGAATCAGTGCAAAAATACAGTACAATTACAAGTGTGCCGAACAGCTGCCTTGAGTAAGGTAGTGTACAGCGATAATGAAAACTGCTTTAACCATGGTCACTAAAGCACCGGTCACCTTGCTTTCATCCTCAGGATGCAACAAGCAGTACACTACCATAATACTGTTTAGCAGTTTCCATACACAAACATCAGTGACCAGTTTCCTTGGCATGCTGCTGCTTGTTCTTATGAGGTGCTAATCTGTCTATGTAGTGTCTGCTTTGTACCAGCTGTGGTACTGTTATACAGACATTCAATGTGTTGCTACATGCAGGTGTTATCAGTACATATACTGCAGTGTCTGCTTTGTACCAGCTGTGGTACTGTTATACAGACATTCAATGTGTTGCTACATGCAGGTGTTATCAGAACATATACTGCAGTGTCTGCTTTGTACCAGCTGCGGTACTGTTATACAGACATTCAATGTGTTGCTACATGCAGGTGTTATCAGTACATATACTGCAGTGTCTGCTTTGTACCAGCTTTGGTACTGTTATACAGACATTCAATGTGTTGCTACATGCAGGTGTTATCAATACATATACTGCAGTGTCTGCTTTGTACCAGCTGTGGTACTCTTATACAGACATTCAATGTGTTGCTACATGCAGGTGTTATCAGTACATATACTGCAGTGTCTGCTTTGTACCAGCTGTGGTACTGTTATACAGACATTCAGTGTGTTGCTACATGCAGGTGTTATCTGTACATACACTGCAGTGCCTGCTTTGTACCAGCTGTGGTACTGTTATACAGACATTCAATGTGTTGCTACATGCAGGTGTTCTCAGTACATATACTGCAGTGTCTGCTTTGTACCAGCTGTGGTACTGTTATACAGACATTCAATGTGTTGCTACATGCAGGTGTTATCAGCATATATACTGCAGTGTCTGCTTTGTACCAGCTGTGGTACTGTTATAAAGGCATTCAATATGTTGCTACATGCAGGTATCAGTACATATACTGTAGTATCTGCTTTGTACCAGCTGTGGTACTGTTATACAGACATTCAATGTGTTGCTACATGCAGGTGTTATTAGTACATATACTGCAGTGTCTGCTTTGTACCAGCTGTGGTACTGTTATACAGACATGCAATGTGTTGCTACATGCAGGTGTTATCAGCACATATACTGCAGTGTCTGCTTTGTACCAGCTGTGGCACTGTTATACAGACATGCAATGTGTTGCTACATGCAGGTGTTATCAGTGCATATACTGCATTGTCTGCTTTGTACCAGCTGTGGTACTGTTATGCAGACATTCAATGTGTTGCTACATGCAGGTGTTATCAGTACATATACTGCAGTGTCTGCTTTGTACCAGCTGTGGTACTGTTATACAGACATTCAATGTGTTGCTACATGCAGGTGTTCAGTACATACACTACAGTGTCTGCTTTGTACCAGCTGTGGTACTGTTACACAGACATTCAATGTGTTGCTACATGCAGGTGTTATCAGTACATATACTGCAGTGTCTGCTTTGTACCAGCTGTGGTACTGTTATACAGACATTCAATGCGTTGCTACATGCAGGTGTTATCAGTACATATACTGCAGTGTCTGATTTGTACCAGCTGTGGTACTATTATACAGACATTCAATGTGTTGCTACATGCAGGTGTTATCAGTACATATACTGCAGTGTCTGCTTTGTACCAGCTGTGGTACTGTTATGCAGACATTCAATGTGTTGCTACATACAGTTGTTATCAGTACATATACTGCAGTGTCTGCTTTGTACCAGCTGTGGTACTGTTATACAGGCATTCCATGTGTTGCTACATGCAGGTGTTATCAGTACATATACTGCAGTGTCTGCTTTGTACCAGCTGTGGTACTGTTATACAGACATTCAATGTGTTGCTACATGCAGGTGTTATCAGTACATACACTACAGTGTCTGCTTTGTACCAGCTGTGGTACTGTTATACAGACATTCAATGTGTTGCTACATGCAGGTGTTATCAGTACATATGCTGCAGTATCTGCTTTGTACCAGCATTGGTACTGTTATACAGACATTCAATGTGTTGCTACATGCAGGTGTTATCAGTACATATACTGCAGTGTCTGCTTTGTACCAGCTGTGGTACTGTAATGCAGACATTCAATGTGTTGCTAAATGCAGGTGTTATCAGTACATATACTGCAGTGTCTGCTTTGTACCAGCTGTGGTACTGTAATGCAGACATTCAATGTGTTGCTACATGCAGGTGTTATCAGTACATACACTACAGTGTCTGCTTTGTACCAGCTGTGGTACTGTTATACAGACATTCAATGTGGTGTTACATGCAAGTGTTATCAGCACATATACTGCAGTGTCTGCTTTGTACCAGTTATGGTAATGTTATGCAGATGTTCAGTGTGTGGTGTTGTATCCAGGTGTTATTAGTACATGCACTGCAGTGTCTGCTTTGTGCCAGCTATGGTGATGTTATACAGGTGTTCATTGTGGTGCTACATGCAGGTGCTATCAGTACATGCACTGCAGTGTCTCCTTTGTACCAGCTATGGTGCTGTTATACAGAAGTTCAGTATGGTGCTACATGCATGTGTTATCAGTATATGGACTGCAGTGTCTGCTTTGCATCAGCTATGGTGCTGTTATGCATATGTTCAATGTGTGGCTGTTGTTTGCAGGTGTTATCAGTATAGGCACTGCAGTGTCTGCTTTGTACCAGCTATGGTGCTGTTGTGCAGATGTTCAATATGGTGCTGCATGCATGTGTTATCAGAACATGCACTAAAGTGTCTGCTATGTACCAACTATGGTGGTGTTATACAGGTGTTCAATGTGGTGCTACATGCAGGTATTATCAGTTTATGCACTGCAGTACCTTTTTGTACCAGCTATGGTACTGTTATACAGATGTTCTATGTGGTTGCACATGTAGGTATTATCAGTATATGCACTGCAGTGCCTGTTTTGTACCAGCTATGGTACTGTTATACAAATGTTCTATGTGGTTGCACATGCAGATATTATCAGTATATGCACTGCAGTGTCTGCTTTGTACCAGCTATGATGCTGTTATGCAGATGTTTAGTGTGTGACTGTTGTATGCAGGTGTTATCAGTATAGGCAATGCAGTGTCTGCTTTGTACCAGCTGTGGTGCTGTTTGCAGATGTTCAATGTGCTGCTACAGGCAAATATTATCAGTACATGCACTGCAGTGTCTGCTTTGTGCCAACTATGGTGCTGTTATGCAGATGTTCAGTGTGCGACTGTTGTATGCTGGTGTTATCAATATATGCATTGCAGTGACTGCTTTGTACCAGCTATGGTGCTGTTTGCAGATGTTCAGTGTGTGACTATTGTATGGAGGTGTTATTAGTACATGTGCTGCAGTGTCTGCTTTGCACCATTATGGTGCTGTTTTACAAATGCTCACTGTTGTGCTACATGTAGTTGTTCAGTCTGGGAGTTTTAAGGTAAAGCCTGTTTTCACATATTAAGGTGATAAAATGATTGCAGAGACTGAGCATAGCTGTGTAGTAGGTGTGAAGCCCCTGCTCTGGCCCATTAAACAAGAAGCCTCAATACTCACCACTGGCAATGGTGAGGGATGTACACAGGAGGATGACAAGTGCACACACAGGAAAGTACAATTTCCCTTAAGAGCACACAGAGATCACAATCAGTCTGAGGCTGGTTTCTCCCTCTTTCTCCAGATCCCCAACAAGACACCCCACTGTCACAGTTATAGGCTAAAGATCTCAGCTGAGGGGTTCAAGCCAAGACCTTCAGCACTGTCTCTGCCCAAACAGTGCTTCGTGTCCTGCCCAAGTACCTGACACACATACACACACACACGCACACACGCACACACACACACTCACACACGCACACACGCACGCACACGCACACACACACACACACACACACACACACACACACACATTTTGAGATTTGATTTATATACAAACACTCCTTGCGAAGGCTGGCACATGTTTTAAAGCTATGCCCCCTTCTGCCCAGATTATAAGGTAGTTATCACTGCCACCAACACCTCTTTAACAGCTACTTAAGGCCCTTACAAAGGGTGACCAATCCTACTGTGTAAGGTTACTATTAATCCAAATGGTAGTCTGACCAAGAGCAAGGCTATTTAGGAGTGGCCTGTGCAGCATCACCAAATACATATGCAAGCACTTTAAGAGCTTAAATATGTCTCATAAATATCAGCCACAAAGATAGGTTTAAATATATTTAATAATAAATAATAAAAGAACAAGACAATATTCAGAAAACAAACAAACAGTTACTTCAGAGTTCAGAATCACAGGAAATATTTAAATCAACATTGCAGGACAGTCTCACATAAATACAGAAAACATCTAAATTAATCTTTATTATATTCCTATCAATCTCTATGAGAGGTACTATGCCCCAAGTCTTACTTACAAACAACATGCAGGCAGAAGTGCTGAGTGAATGTTTCTAGGTCCAAGCCAAGAAACAAAATGCCCAGTCTCTCTCTGAGAGAGTTCTTAAATTAATAATAAACATTACTGCTGGGTTAGCTTGGATGACATCACTCTTTGTCACCTAACTTCAGTTGCCAGGCTAACAGATATGAACAGAATTTTAACATCTCTGAGTGAGAAGTACATCTCTCAGAAGTGTGCAGAACATGGAAGTCGTAAAACAGTAAAATGGTTTTACATTTGAAACCTAGTAATTATTTCTGTTTCAAGACAGTACAAGAACTGCTAGCTCTAGACATTGTGTCTGCTTTACTGAAACTTATATTCTTGAAGTTTTCTAAGTTACTCTTCTATGTTCCAGCAGAGTACACTGTGGTTACATTCTTGAAGTCTGGTACATAACATACAGTTCTGTTCAACACACACTTCTGCAGCAGTAGTTTAATATACAAGTGACATACAGTTTTCTTACATTTTTAAGAAAAGCATATGAATCATATTAATATTCACAAATGACATATGATTATTTACGAAATTCCAGATAGCTGGGCTGGCAGTGTCACAACTCTCCCCTCCCCAAAACTCAAGCTAGTTTTTCAAGTGACCCTTGAGAAACATTGCTTGAGAGGGTGAACCTATCTGGGAATACACTATCCCATTCCCTGTCTTGGCAGCCCACCTGTGTTGGTATTGCTAACCCCACTGTGGTGCTGCATTGTCATATCATATGCATGCAACCCTCGGCTCCACCTTAATAACTTGGCATTTTGCTGGCTGGCTCAATGTAGCAGTGCCCACACTATGGCTAGGCATTCCTTTTCTACAGCTGCATTCCTCCCTGGGTTGGAGCCTATGACTGAGATATACCACAAGGTGCTGTTCTCCCTCTGAGGAAATCTGGCTAAGTACAGCCCCCCACCACATGGTTTGAACCATCCACCTGCACAAAAAATAATTTGTGTAATCTGGACTGACTAACAAAGGGGGTCTTCCCAAAGCTCCTTTAAGCTTCTAGAATGTCTGCTCACCTGCTGGGTTCCACACTACCTTATCTGACTTGTTTTTCCTTGTCAGGTCTGCGAGGGGAGCAGCTATGGTACTATAATTGGGGGCAAATTTTCTGTAGTACCCTGCTGTCCCTAAGAATGCCCTCATCTGCTTTTTGGTAACAGGGTCAGCCCATGCCTGAATGGCTTCCACTTTGGAAGGTTCTGGGCTGATCTTACCACTCCACACTCTATGTCCCAGGTAGGAGACCTCTGCCATACCCACCTGACATTTGCTGGGCCTAATGGTCAACCCTGCCTTTTGTAGTCTGCCCAGCACCTCCCTGACATGCCAACGGTGCTCTTGCCAGGAATGGCTGTAGATGGCAATATCATCTAGGTAAGCAAGGGCAAAATCTCCTGTTCCTGCTAGGATACAATCTATCAGCCTCTGGAAAGTCACTGGGGTATTTTTCACCCCAAAGGGCATTTTCGTGAACTCATACAAGCTAAAATAAGTCACAAAGGCTGGCCTCTCTCTGTCTAGCACTGAGAGTCAAGGGTACCTGCCAGTAATCCTTGGTAAGGTCAATGGGGGTAAGATACTTAGCCCCACCCATCTGCTCTAGGGCTTCATCTGTACTAGGCATGGAGTAAGCATCTAACTCTGTGTGACTATTTAATTTCCTGTAGTCCACACAGAACCTGGTGCTGCCATCCTTCCTTGGTACCAGCACCACTGGGGAGGCCCAGGGACTGCTGGACTACTGAATTACCCCTAGTTCCAACATTTGCTGCATCTCCTCCCTCAGAGTCTGTTTGATTAGCTCAGACACCCTATAAGGGGCTTGCTTAATGGGCCTTTGGGGTCCTGTATCCACATGGTGCTGCACCAGGTGGGTGCACCCTGGTTTCCCAGTGAACATACCTGGAAAGCCCTGTAACACTGCTTGGATTTCTTAAACCTGGGTAGGGGATAGCTGCTGAAACATTGCTACCCCTTCCACTGAGGTGTCAGTCTGAGCCTCACTGAGGAGATCAGTCACCAGATCCCCCTCAGACTCCTCTTGCCACCCACTGCAAATACTTAGCACAAGGGTCTCCCTGACATGGTAAGGTTTCATCATGTTAACATGGTAGAGTTTGTGTCTCTGCCTCCTGCCTAACAGTTCTACCATGTAATTAACATCACTGACCTTCCTTACCACCTTGTAGGGTCCCTCCCAAGCTGCCTGCAACTTGTTGTGTCTGACAGGAATGAGAACCATTACCTGCTGCCCTATAGCATTCTCTCAAGATTGAGCATTCCTGTCATACCAGATCTTTTTGTGCTGTTAGGCTTCTGCCAGGTTCTCCTGGTCCAAGCCCATGAGTTCCCTGAGCCTTGTCCTGAGGTTTAGGACATATTCCACAACACACTCCTTGTGGGATTCACAGTCACCCTCCCACTTATCTTGAATCAAATCTAGAGGTCCCCTCACCCTATGTCCACACAGTAACTCAAAGGGTGAAACACCTGTGGATTCCTGGGGCAGCTGTTTGTAAGCAAACAACAAATGGGACAAATATGTGTCCCACTCCCTCTTGAACTGGTTTGCAAATGCCTGTATCATGGACTTGAGTGTAGAATTTAACCTCTCAACAAGACCATTAGTCTAGGGATGGTAAGGGCTGGTCTTTAGGTGCTTCACCCCACAGTGCTTCCACAGACAAGCCAGCAGGTCTGACATGAAATTGGCACCTCTGTCAGTCAGTATTTCTTTTGGAAAACCTACCCTGCTGAAAATGTCTAACAAAGCATTTTCACCTTTTCTACCTCAGTGGAAGACAGAGCCAATGCCCCAGGGTATCTGGTAGCATAAAGTACTACCACTAGGATATACTTTTTCCTTGTGGAACTTTGGGTACTCACAGGCCTCACAATATCCATAGCTACCCTCTGTAATGGCTCCTCAATCACAGGCAAAGGTATCAAAGGAGCTTTCACCTTGTCTCCTGCCTTGCCTTCCTTTTGCCACTGTTCACAGGTCCTGCAGTACCCTGTTACATCTCTAGAAATCCCAGGCAAATAGAAGTTCTGCATGATACACCTCTTTGCATGTTTTATGCCCATAGGACCTGCAAAAGGAATGTCATGGGCTATGGCTAGAAGTGCCAGACAGTGAGCTTTGGGCACTACTTACCACTGTATTCTCTCACCCTCTATCCCTACCTCAGAGGTCCCCTCTCTATACGGTAACCTTTTGTCCCAGTATACAGGCTCCCCCTTCCCTTGAGAATCAGGTGCCTCAATAGTTACCTCCCTCAAACCTTGTAATGTAGGGTCTGAGAGTTGAGCCTGTCTCAACTCTCTCTTAGTAACAATTCCCAGCTCCCTTTCCACAGGAAGTCTGGCATTCTCTGACAGTGGTGCCTCACTGTCAGCCTGGGTACTACTACTCACCTCTGACCTTGCAGTCACTCTGTCCAAGGGAACATCAGTACTCACAAGCAACTGTGGCTCATCTTCAGTCTTACTAGAGTAGCTCCCTCCATGAAATAACTACCTCACCAGTTCTGGCTGCAAATGTGAGGTCTGTCTAGGTCTCCCACAGGCTACCAGACCCACATGATTGTCTCCAAGCTTGACTGTGTGTAACTGCATGCACACATGGTACTGCATTATCAAAATCATTCCTTATCAGGACATCTGCAGGGATATCCTTAAACACACCTACTTGCTGGCTTCCTTTTCCACCTTCCCAGTCAAAGTGTACCCTAGCGAAAGGTATTTGGAATGGGGTCCCTCCTAAGGCTCTGACTGGAGTAGACTGCCCAAGCAAGTAGTGCTCCTCTGTAACCATTGCAGGTTTCACAAAGGTTAAGTCAGAGGCTGTGTATCTCTTTGCCATGGACTCTTTTCCATTCACTAAGATAGGATATAACCTCTTGTGGTAGTTTGGTACCCTTGTTGTCTTGAAACAACCAAATTGTTGGCATTTTGTCATTCCCACTTATTGGCTGTCCCACCTTTTGTTCCCCACCATGCCTCTGTGGATATCTATATGCTACATGGCCCCACTGGTTGCATTTAAAACACTGAACCCTTGGTCTTGGATGTGTACCTGGACCAGTGGCTTCCCTTGCTACTGGTGGACTCTGTTGGGGCAGTCTGGGCAGCCCACCATGGGTTTGCTTAGACCCATGAACAGCACTGGGTGTCCCTTTCCTGTGCAGTGATGCCCTGCTTGCTAGGTATTGGTCTCCCTTTTTCCCCAACTCATCTGCAGTAGTGCATTGTCTATCAGCTAACTAGATTTTCATGTCCTCAGGCAAAGTGCTAAGGGCTTGTTCCTTCACCAAAAGGTCTGCCTGCCCTTCAAATGTGGTGACCTGATATCCACTCACCCAGCTATGAACATAAGTGCTCAGTTCAACAACATATTCACATACATTTTCATCTGCCTTGCGTCTATGCTCACAAAACGTTTTCCTGTAAGCTTCAGGTATTAACTTAAAACATTCTAAAAGACAGTTCTTTACAACATTATAATTTAAGCAATCAGTATCAGATAGTTTAGAAAATGCAGTTATAGCTTTACCATGGAGTAAGGGGGTCAGGAACCATACCTAGAGCCCTTGGTCAATATTATATTGTTTATATACCCTCTCAAGCATATGAATGAAACTATCAGAATTATCCCCCTCTGTAAATTATGGAAGTAATTTACTGACCTTTGTTGCTTCTGGGGTTTGGCTACTCCTTTCCACATTATCTCCATAACTCTGGCAAAGGGTCAGCATCTCCTTTTCATGTTGCCTATGCCTCTCCTCCTCAGCCTCCAGCCATCACAGTTTCTCATTTTCCTCAGCCTCAAGATGTCTCAGTTTCTCTGTTGCTTCTATTTCCAAATGCCTGGCCTCCAGCTCAAGTCTCTTTTAACTCCAGACAGATTTTAAGTCATCTATGGAAAGGTTGAGCTGTCCATTTTTTGAGAGTTTTACATCTCCATGGCCAGTCTGATTGTCCTCCTAGTTGCTAGTATGTGATGCAGCTGTGACTAAAGCTGCATTCATGTCTGCTTTAGTCAGGGTGGCATGCACCAATCCTTTAACTTGGCACATCGCAGCCAACTGGCTCTTTGTGAGCTTGTCATACTCCTCTGCTGACATGCTTGCCTACTCTCCCTGACTATGCTAACAAAAAAACAAAACAATTGTGATACGAACTCTGAATGTTCACTGCATGGCAGATTGAGAGTATAAACACCTTCAGTGATCACTGTACACAGGCTACAGGAATTCACTATCCACACCACTACAAGCTAATTAATATGTGAGGTGGCTAACCCACTGCCAACCAATTAATATGTGATGTGGATATCCCACCACTGCCACCAATTAATATGTGATACCCGTGAATTGGCCCAGTAATTAAGGAGCCTCAATACTCACCACTGGCAACAGTGAAGGACATACACAATGGGAAGATGACAAGTACACACATGTAAAGTACAATTTCCCTTAAGAGCACACAGAGCTCACAGTCAGTCTGGGGCTGGTTTCTCCCTCTTTCTCCAGATCCCTAATAAGACTCCCCACTGGCACAGCTAGAGGGTTAAGATATCATCTGAGGGGTCAAGCAAAGACCTCCAGCACCCTTTCTGTCCAACCAGTGCTTCGTGTTCCTGCCCAAATATCTGACACACACACAGACTTTGAGGTTTGATTTATATATACAAACACACAGACACTCCTGGGGAATGCTGGCACAGGTTTAACAGCTATGCCCCCTTCTGCCCAGATAATACATTAGTTATTACTGCCACCAACCCCTCTGTATCAGCTACTTAAGGCCCTTACAAAGGGTGACCAATCCTACTGTGTAATGTTACTATTAATCCAAATGGTAGTCTGACCAAGAACAAGGCTGTTTAGAAGTGGCCTGTGCAGTGTCACCAAATACATATGCAAGTACTCTAAGAGCTGAAATATGTCTCACAATTATTAGCCACAGGGATATTGTAGGTTTATATTTAATAATAAATAATAAAAGAGCAAGACAATACTCAGAAAACAAACAGTTACTTCAGAGTTCAGCATCACAGGAAATATTTTAAAACAACATTGCAGACAGTCTCACATAAATACAGAAAACATCTAAACTAATCTTTACTATATTCCTATCAATCTCTAAGAGAGATACTATGCTCAAAGTCTTACTTACAAACAACATGCAGGCAGAAGTGCTGGGTGAATGTTTTTAGGCCCAAGACAAGATACAAAATGCCCAGTCTCTCTCTCCGAGAGAGTTTTTAAATTAATAATAAACATAACTGCTGGGTTAACTTGGATGACATCACTCTTTGTCACCTGACTTCAGTTTTTTTTTATTTTTTTTATTTAACATTTGTTGACCTGGAAAGTCCGACTAGGTTCCACAGATCCTGTTTTCAGCAGAGGCCCAAGGAGAAATGCTCCAGAAGCATGTCTTTAGAATGTCAGGCTAACAGTTGCCAGGCTAACAGACATGAACAGAATTTTAACATCTCTGAGTGAGAAGCACATCTCTCAGAAGTTTGCAGAACATGGAAGTTGTAAAACAATAAAATGGTTTTACATTTGAAACCTAGTAATTACTTCTGTTTCAAGACAGTACAAAAACTCCTAGCTCTAGACATTGTGTCTGCTTCACTGAAACTGAGAGATAACACAATCGTAAAACAACTTCAGCTTATTTCTAGAAGTTTTCTAAGTTCTAAGTTCCTCTCCTCACCTCCTCCCCTCCCTTAGCCACCCTGCCTTCCAAAATCAGATAATTATTTCTCTCCCCTTTCATTTTCCTCTGATTTTTCCTCCAATCCTTCCAGCTCACATTCACCATATGGTGGATGTCTGCTCTATATATGTTAGTGTACTTAGCTATAACTGACAATTTGATCAGTTTATAAGATGTAATTGTTTTCTACTTATCATTATCTGAACATACTTATTTAAATGTTAATAACCCTGATCTTTCTATGTCATCTTATATGTTTATGATCTAACTTCTAAATGTATTGATTTCTTTTATATATGCATCACACTTTGTTCTTCATACAGCCTTGCTGTTCATGTTTACTATGGATTTTATTTGCTTTGCATTGTTACTTGTTTTGCTTTGTGTGGAGACTTTCTCCCCAGACCTCTGCTGAAAATGGACCTGTGTCTAGTCAGAATTTCCTGGTAAACAAATGTAAATAAATAAATAAGTTAATCTTCTATGTTCCAGCAGGGTATGCTGTGGTTACATTCTTGAAGCTCAGTACATAGCATACAGTTCTGTTCAACACAAGCTTCTGCACCAGTAGTTTAATATAGACATAGCATACAGTTCTCTTACATTTGTAAGACAAGCCTATGCATCATATTAATATTTACACATGACATATGATTATGTACAAAATAGGCACACTGTGAGGAAGGTAAAATGATACACATATTACCTCTATTCTAACTTCTACAGACTCTGTGGAAAATCAGTGCTTGCTATGTAAGATATAATTTGAGTGATCTATGACTGTGTCTGCAATTTATGGGTGATTTTCACTGGATGAGAAAGCTATGCTTTGCCATATATTGCCTTCTATGTATGGTAGATGCTGTATTTGTTTAGACTGTTAATTTTACTGATGGTTACATACATACATACACATACATACAAATATTTCAAGCACGGGCATTAATGCCCTTCTAGCCTGCCAATATACCAAAATACTTGTTCCCATAATAAGTGTGAAGGTTTTTCCTAAAAAATATCTAAACTAGTACTTGTTTTAATGTAATTAGGTAGTCTGTTCCATGCATCAGTTGCTCTTTCAGAGAACCAATTAGTACACTTCTCATTCCTACAGAATCTTCTGCATAGGTTGTTTGATGATTTTCTAATACTTTTTGATAACCTCAAACATTCCCAGAGGTAGTTTTCTTTTAATGCCCTATATACCTGAATAAGATTTAGATATCAACAATACCCACAAATCACATATCACAAAGTCAGTGTGCCTCACAGTCACAGCCCTAAAGGCTAAACAACACACCAAATGCACTCGTTATAGGGGACTCTATTGTCCGGCATACTGACGTCCCGCTCACCAGACTGAACAAGGAGAAGGTCACTGTAAGCTGCCTGTTGGGTGCCAGGATCCGCCACATAACACAAGCTCTCAGGTCACTCCAAAGCAAGTACAAATATGACTCCGTCATTGTCCATGCTGGTCTGAATGACCTGACACGTACCTCCCTGGACTACATGAAAAGAGACATAGAGGAGCTCTCTGATCATGTAGCCCAGGCTGGTATGACCCTGACCTTGAGTAGCATCTTGCCCTCACCAAGAATGATGCCAAAGTATAAAAACAAAATGAGCAGTTTCAACAATTGGCTAAAGTATTGGTGTCATTCAAAGGGGATCCAGTGTCTGTCAGCCTGGGATGACATGCTTGACAAGGCACGTTGCTTCGCTAGGGATGGCTTGCACCTGTCACCCTTAGGCTTTCGTATACTGGCCAAGGCTCTTGCCACCCCCATAGTGCCTTTTTCAGGCAAGGCTCAAAGGACAATCCCACCTCCATAGACAAGCCAAGGATAAAAAAAAATAAAGGTAATGCTACTTAATGCCAGAAGTCTAAACCTCAAGATGCACGCACTCGAGGCTCTCCTCAGTATGGAGAAAATCGATGTCTGTGCAGTAAGACCAAAGCACAAAAGGAGGGGGAGTATCTATATTCATCAAAGACACCTACACCTCCAGGTTAGTGGCACTGCACGAAGCATCGGAAACCATCCATGTGCAACTAACAATGGGCAAAACTGCCTTTCAGTTTGTAGCCTGCTACAGATTACCCTCCTTTCACAGGAACCCCACTTGGCATTCCTGAGAACACTGGAGAATATGAAGGTCTCTCCAAACACTATGTTATTGGGTGACTTCAACTACCCAAACATTGACTGGGAAAACTACTCAAACCCAAACACCCTCGCCCAATGGTTCCTTGAATTTATAAACTCTAACGCGATGGAACAACTGGTCACCACTCCCACAAGAGGGAACAACATATTGGACCTGGTCATCACCAACATGGGGACTCTATGTTCCACACCAGAGGTAAACCCCTCATTGGTAAGATCAGACCATAAACTAATTTCCCTGGACATCCATATCTCGCCCCCCACCCCCCCCCACCCCCCAGCCAAGGAAATCACTGTACAGAATTTCTCAAAAGCTAACTTCACACTTCTCAAGACTGAGATGGAATCCTTCAAATCCCCCGGGCCAGAGGATAATACAGCCCAATCCGCAGAATCCTTTACAATTGCATTCTATGAGCACCTGCAGGAATGCATGGATCGTGCTATCCCAAATAAAATCAAGACTCACTCTTCCAAAAATGGAGACCTGTCTGGTGGACCCATGAATAAGCTATACAACAGAAGGAGGAAGCTACTACACGACAGAGCAAAATCCCAAAAAGGGAAGGCATCTCTGATCAGTATTAACAAGAAACTACGATCCCTCATAAAATCATCAAAGGCTAGTTTCGAAAGAAAAATTGCCATAGACACTAAAGATAATCACAAGGCCTTCTTTAGTTATGTCAGGAATATGGGTGGAAACTCCCAGATATGCTCTGAATTGTTGCATAACGGTACAAAATATACCAAACCTCCAGACATAGCCAACATCCTGGCAGACAGATTTAGTGCTAACTTCTCCCCCCCCTTCCCCCTCAAAGGAGCAAATGCCTATCCCGACTGAATGTAACCTCCCTGACATCACAGATGCACAGGTGAAAGCTGCCCTCTCCAAAGCAAAAAACACAGCATCTATGGGACTGGACGGTGTCCCAGGCTGTGTCTTACATGAGCTCCAAGAAGAACTGAACTCTCACATTAAGTCACTGTTCAAACTTAGCCTTACTACAGGATATGTACCCAAAGAATGGCGTACAGCTACAGTGGTCCCACTCCACAAAGGTGACGCCACAACAGACCCTGGGAACTATCGTTTCATAAGCCTGAAAGCTATGGAGCGTATTTTCATGGAACTCATAAACAAAGATATTGGGAGCCTCCAGACACTGGACCCTACCCAATTTGGCTTTGTTAAGAGCAGATCTTTCCTCTTAAACCTAGTTGATTTCTTTGAAACAGTTACCAAAGCCATAGATGAGGGCAAGGTAGTCCACACAGCCTACCTGGACCTCACAAAAACCTTCGATACAATACCCCACTCGGGCATCATAAATAAGCTTATCAGCTTAAATATCAACCCCTATATCACAAGATGGGTTGCAAACTGGCTCAGGGATAGAACCCATATGGTCAGAATCGCAGGTGCCATGTCCGAATCCAAACCAGTTACAAGTGGCATCCCACAAGGCTCAGTTCTGGGACCTCTCTTATTTGATATATACTTCTCTGAGGTTCAGGCTAACATGGGAGGACTATGGCTGGGAGCCATAATTGACTCTCCAGCTGACACAAGCATCCTCCAAAGTGGTCTCATGGAGACGGATGCTTGGTGCCAGAACCACAGCCTCAAGCTAAATGCTAAAAAGTGCATAGTCATCCCCTTTGCGAAAAACAAAGTGCCCACAAATTACCACATAGGTGGTAATCCATTAAGTACGGAAGAAGTAATTAGAGATTTGGGGACCAACGTAGATAGTAATCTCTCCTTTGATAATCACATTGCCAAAGTGGTTAGAAAGACCTTCTATATAGCCCACCTTATCACGAAAGGGTTTGCATCTAGATCAGGAGAGGTCATTGTGCCCCTCTACTTGTCACTCATCAGGCCCATGCCCCTTTTGGGATGTACCTTACCCGACACCTGAAGCAACTGGAGAGACCCCAAAAGTACCTCACCAAGAGGATCATGGGCTACAAACAGACGTCCTATGCAGCTCGACTAAAGAAACTCCAGCTCTACTCAGTTGCTTACAGCCTACTCAGAGGCGATCAATGCCTGACGTACAAAGCCATGTCTAACCCAGAATTAATGGACATGTTCCACCTCAAAAAATCCAAACCCATTAGAGCTACATGCTCTGGGGACTTAAACCTCAGCACAAAAATAAATAGGACATGCTGGAGGGACAGATTCATTTCCCAGAGGCTCCCCTCACTCTGGAATAGAATACCAATTCATGTTAGACATAGCCCCTCGCTGACCCTCTTCAAGCGAAATCTGGACGCGTGGATGGGAAATCGCAAATTCACCCCTGGGATCTCTTCTGTGTACCTGCTTGACAGAGGCACAGTAAACTAATCTTAAAGGACTACCTTCTGTGACCTACTATACAAAGGCACAGTAGGCTAATCTAACAGGGAGGCGAAAGCCAAATACATTTGGGCTAGGCTTATAAATGCCCTAGGGCAGATAGCCTAGTATTTACCTATGAACCTATATCTATGAGACACTGTACAAGTTCAGATATTTTAGTCTTTGATAAGAACTTAAATTTTCACATCCATGGATGCCCTTGGTATATTTCCACTGTACTCTTTCCAGTTTACTCATACTTGTTTTTATAGAGTTTATCTATTACTATTACATACTCAAGTTTAGGTCTAATGTAACTAACAAACAAAGACTTCATCATTTCTGATTTCCTAGACTTCATAAATTGTTTTATACAACCTATAGTTCTATAACTACCATTAACCAACTGGTTGATACGAATAGAAAAACTCACAGCTGGATCTACCAATATACCCAGGTCCTTAAATGAATCTACAGGTTCAATCACTGTGTGCTGTATTAAATATTCACCTTTCAGTTTATGCCTCCCAAATCTCATATGCTTAGTTTTTGATGTATTTATAGGTTCATAGGTTCATAGGTTCATACTAGGCTATCTGCCAGAGGGCATTTACAAGCCTAGCCCATCGTTTTGTGGCTTATGCCACCCCTTTAGTATGGGGAACTATACCCATTATTTTGCTGTGCCTCTGTCGAGCAGTGACACTGAGGTAATCCCTGGGGTATATCTGCGATCTCCCATCCATTGGTCAAGATTTCTCTTGAACAAGGCCAGCGAGGTGCTCTGCCTCACATGTACCGGGATTTTGTTCCACAGCATAGGGAGTCTTTGGGTGATGAATCTATCCCTCCAGCACGTCCTATTAATAGCCGTGTCAAGGTTTAAGTCTCCCGCCCTTGTGGCTCTGATGGATCTAGATTTTTTGAGGTGAAGCATATTCATCAAATCTGGGTTTGACATGGCCTTGTATGTTAGGCAAATGTCACCTCTGAGCAAGCGTGTTTACTGAATAGAGCTGGAGTTCTTTCAGTCGGGCAGCCTGCGACGCGGTTTTGAGACCCTTTATCCTTTTGGTGAGGAACTTTTGTGTCCTCTCCAGCTGCTGCAAGTGTCGGGTCAGATACATTCGAATGGGGCATTGTACTCAATCATTGGTCTGATGAGTGATGAGTAAAGGGAGACTATGACCTCCCTTGATCTAGATGAGAATCCCTTCATGATAAGGTGGGCAATGTAGAAGGTCTTCCTAACTACTTTAGCTACATGGGTGTCGAATGACAGACTACTATCAACCTGGGTCCCCAGGTCCCTGATAACTTCTTCTGTGCTCAGTGGATTGCCACCTATTTGGTAGCTAGGGGTAACCTTGTTTTTCCCGAAGGGTATGACTATGCATTTTTTTGGCATTTAACTTTAGGCCGTGGCTCTGGCACCAGTTATCCGCTTCTGTGAGACCCTTCTGAAGGATATCTGTGTCAGATGTGTTTTCTACTATGGCCCAGTTTGCAGTCATCTGCAAACTTTGTCAGCCATAACCCTCCTGTGTTTGCTTGTACTTCGGAAAAGTAGATGCCAAGCAAGAGTGGGCCCAGGACTGAGCCCTGTGGGACACCACTTGTGACAGGCTTTGAGTCTGACATGGCGCCAGCAACTCTGACCCTGTGGGTTCTGTCACTCAGCCAGTTTGCAACCCATCTTGTGATGTATGGGTTGACATTTAAGCTGATGAGTTTTTCAATGATACCCGAGTGGGGTATTGTATCGAAGGCCTTAGCCAGATCGAGGTAGGCTGTATGGACTGCCTTTCCCTCATCAATGGCTTTGGTGACTGTTTCGAAAAAGTCAACCAAGTTTAAAAGGCATGATCTGCCTTTGACAAAGCCAAACTGGGTTGGATCCAAAGTCTGCAAATTCCTATGTCTTTATTTATGAGGTCCATTATGATCCTCTCCATGGCTTTGCAGATAAGGCTTGTCAAGCTAATGGGCGGTAATTTCCAGGGTCGGTGGAGGCACCGCCTTTGTGAAGTGGTACCACAGTTGCAGTGCGCCACTCCTGGGTGTATCCAGAGGTAAGACTTTGATTAAACAGCTGTCCTAGCTGTGGGTTTAATTCCTCATTGAGTTCATGGAGCACACAGCCGGGGACACCATCAGGTCCCATGGATGCTGTGTTTTTGCTTTGGAGAGAGCAGTTCTCACTTGGGCTGGAGATGTTTGGGGGCTGCAATCGTTTGGTATAGATATCTCTCCTTTGGGGAGGGGAGAAGTTTGCACTGAACCTGTCAGCCAGTATGTTGGCAATGTCTGTAGGATCAGTAATCTTCACATCATTTTGAACTAGCTCTGAGCATATCTGGGAGTTTCCTCCCAGGTTTCTAACATAGCTAAAGAAGGCCTTATGATTGTCTTTTGAGTCTTTAGCTATTTTTCTCTCGAAATTTGCTTTGGATGATTTTATGAGAGCTCTTAGTTTTTACTTATAGTGATCAAGGGTGTCTTACCTTTTAAGGATTTTGCTCTATCTTGTAGTAGCTTCCTCCTTTTGTTGTAGAGTTTGTTTATGGCTGGGGTCCACCAGACTGGACGCTTGCCTTTGGTACAAAAAGTCTTTGTTTTGCTTGGGATTGCCTTATCCATGCAGTCCTGCAGGTGCTGGTAGAAGGCATTTGTAAGTGATTCAGCGGCTTGAGTACTGTTTTCCGCTGGCTCGTGGGCCTTAACGGAGCCCAGACTAGTCTTTAGAAGTGTGAAGTTGGCTTTGAGAAGTTCTTTACTGTGGTCTTTTTATTTCAGGTGGGGTGGGATGAGGACCTCCAGCGAGATTAGTTTGTGGTCTGATCTCACCAGTGAGGGGTACACCTCCGGTGTTGAACATTGTGCTCCCATGTTCGTGATGATGAGATCAAGTATGTTATCTCCTCTTGTGGGGATGGTGACTAGTTGTTCCATGGCATTTGAGTTTATGAATTCCAGGAACTTTTGGGCTAGGGTGTTTGGGCTTGAGTAGTGTTCCCAGTCTATATTAGGGTAATTGAAGTCACCTAGTATGATGGTGTTTGGTGATACATTTATCCCCTCTAGTGTTTTCAGGAAGGCCATGTGAGGTTCCTGAGTTTGTGAGGGTGGCCTGTAACATGCTACAATTTGCAGAGCAGTCTTGCCTATGGTTAATTGCACCTGGATGGTCTCCGATGCATCGTGCGTTGCCACCAGTCTTGAGGTGTGGGTGTCCTTGATGAATATGGATACCCCCCCTGCTTTCTTGGTATTGTCCGGATTTTGGGGCCGGAACGCATGATATGAGGTAAAACCTGATAGCGCTGGGGTGCTCTCAGGAGCCTTGAACCAGGTTTCTGTCACAGCACAGACATCGATGTTCTCCATACTGAGAAGGGCCTCGAGTGCGTGCATTTTGAGATTTAGACTTCTGGCATTGAGCAGCATTACCCTTAGTTTTTTTCCTTTTTTGTGTTCTAGGGTGGTAGGTTTAGAATTTGAGCCTTGCCTAAAAAAGGCACTATGGGGGTGGCAAGAGCCTTTGCCAATATCCGGAATCAGCATATTATTCTCCTGTGTCCAAATAGTCAATTTAGTCAAGTCATTTCACAGACATGCCCTATCTGTAACACATGTAATCAGTTTACCCAATTTCAGGTCATCCACATATAGACTGTAGAACACATCAGATGAAAATGTTAGGTTTGAAAGATACAATCTAAACATCTAAGGGCCTGGGACAGAGCCCTGTGGGACACCCTGACTGTGACCAAGAATTTCACCAGTCCAGTTGCTGTATGACATTTGCCACATCCTATTTTTAAGCCATGCAACTATCCATCTTGTCAAGACTACAAAAATACCTAGTTGTTCTAATTTATTGATCAGTGTTTTGTGTATGACCCTCTCAAATGCTGAAGTTAAATCTATGTAAATTATATCACAGTGCAATTTTTCATTCGTAGCTGTTATTATATTGTTACAGAACATCATGTTTCAGGAAATGACTATATACTATTGTGGTGAACTTGAAAATATTGTCTCCCTGTATACTATTGTGCACTTCAAAATTTTGTTTCTGTAGAGGTACTTGTTATCACATTTCAGGATTACTTGGCTAAGATAAAATTCAGGCTTTTGGCATTAGTGCCAAATGGCTTGTGAACCATTTTGGATCTTCATTTTGGTAATAGTAGAGTTTAGGTTTTTAACATCAGGTGACCTCAAAACCATCTTGGGTCTTCATTTTCACCATAAACAAATAACTGCTTACTGCACCTCCACAGATTGCCTCTACAGCCTGTAAAAAAACAAAAACTTGACATTCTGTAAGTGAATATTGGAATTTAATGTGTAGCATCCCTGGGCTCAGAGTTGGCAACACTGAATTATCATTCCTGTGATTCCTGTGGCAGCAGGTTGGGTTTCTAGCTGACAGCACAACTGTCACCAATCAATACATGCAGGATTAGATTTGACACAGGCGTATGTGAAGCACCTTTTATTCATTTATTTGTGTGTGTTCAGTGCTATTTTGATGAAAGTTCCTAGCTTAGAATCTAGCACACTATATGGAAGACGTGCTACTTGAACGACTGTATTTAAATGCGTATACTACTAGGTTCTTATTTATGATTTCTTTGGCCTCTGAGACAGTGGGGATAAGTACTAGCAATTAGGTAAGTAAAAGCTGCCACTCACCTCTCCACCATGAATTGCAATGGATCACAACCTCCTGTGATTTTGTGTTCAGGTGCATTGCTGGAGCACAGGTAAAGTTATAAGATTGTTGTAGTCATCATTTCATGATTGCTAACCCTGGATAAGAGTTTGAAGTCTAGAAATAAGCAAACTACAAACTAATATGTAACAAGTAATTTGTGGATCCTGGTTGAGGAATGGGTGGTGGTGGAGACAATTATTATTGTGGAGAATTCTGAAACAAAGTCAGTTACATATCTAGGTGCCATACCAGTATTTTCTGTGAGGGGGCTAGTTATTACAAGTCTGTTCACCAGGTAAATATATTGAATTTCTCCCAATAATTCTCTTAACTGTGTGAACAGTAGTAATTATCTGCTGGTGTATATTCTCCCTCTTTATAAAAAATAGTAAAAATCACATTTGTAACATTAACCACATTCCCATCCATCTGAAGTATATTTTGCACATCATGGGTATAGTTTGCTCATCATGGGATACCTGAAACTCCAGGTGTAGACTACAGACTGCAGTTTTCAGGAAGTAATTTGGTGATTTTGCAACAAACCATGGTTTCACTCATGTGAATAGAAGTTATTGGTAAAGCTGAGTGGACAACAAACCTGGGCCGTATTTAACAAAGCAGCAAGTCAGTATCATTACCAGTCTCAGCATCAAATCCAGTATCAGTACCAGTCTCAGCATCAAATCCAGTATCAGTACCAGTCTCAGCATCAAATCCAGTATCAGTACCAGTCTCAGTCTCAGTATCAGCATCAGCATCAAATCCAGTATCAGCACCAGTATCAGTCTCAGTATCAAATCCAATATTAGTACCAGTCTCAGCATCAGTACCATTCTCAGTCTCCATATCAGTCTCAGTATCAAATCCAGTATCAGTACCAGTCTCAGTCTCAGTATCAGCATCAGCATCAAATCCAGTATCAGCACCAGTATCAGTCTCAGTATCAAATCCAATATCAGTACCAGTCTCAGCATCAGTACCATTCTCAGTCTCCATATCAGTCTCAGTATCAAATCCAGTATCAGTACCAGTCTCAGTCTCAGTATCAGTATCAGCATCAAATCCAATATCAGTACCAGTCTCAGTATCAGTACTATTCTCAGTCTCCGTATCAGTCTCAGTATCAAATCCAATAGCAATACCAACCTCAGTCTCAGTATCAGTCTTAGTATCAGCATAAATTCCAATATCAGTTCTAGTCTCAGTATCAGTATAAAATCCAGTATCAGTATCAAATCCAGTATCAGATCCATTCTCAGTCCCAGTCTCAGTCAGTATCAATACCATGCTCAGTCTCAGTATCAAATCCAGTAGCAATACCAGCCTCACTCTCAGTATCAGTCTCAGTATCAGTATCAAATCCAATATCAGTACTAGTCTCAGTGTCAGTATCAGTCTCAGTATCAAATCCAGTATCAGTACCAGTCTCAGTCTCAGTATTAGCATCAGCATCAAATCCAGTATCAGCACCAGTCTCAGTCTCAGTATCAGCATCAGCATCAAATCCAGTATCAGCACCAGTATCAGTCTCAGTATCAAATCCAATATCAGTACCAGTCTCAGCATCAGTACCATTCTCAGTCTCCATATCAGTCTCAGTACCAGTCTCAGTCTCAGTATCAGTATCAGCATCAAATCCAATATCAGTACCAGTCTCAGTATCAGTACTATTCTCAGTCTCCGTATCAGTCTCAGTATCAAATCCAATAGCAATACCAGCCTCAGTCTCAGTATCAGTCTTAGTATCAGCATAAATTCCAATATCAGTTCTAGTCTCAGTATCAGTATAAAATCCAGTATCAGTACCGGTCTCAGTATCAGTATCAAATCCAGTATCAGTACCATTCTCAGTCCCAGTCTCAGTCAGTATCAATGCCATGCTCAGTCTCAGTATCAAATCCAGTAGCAATGCCAGCCTCACTCTCAGTATCAGTCTCAGTATCAGTATCAAATCCAATATCAGTACTAGTCTCAGTGTCAGTATCAGTCTCAGTATCAAATCCAGTATCAGCACCAGTATCAGTCTCAGTATCAAATCCAATATCAGTACCAGTCTCAGCATCAGTACCATTCTCAGTCTCCATATCAGTCTCAGTATCAAATCCAGTATCAATACCAGTCTCAGTCTCAGTATCAGTATCAGCATCAAATCCAATATCAGTACCAGTCTCAGTATCAGTACTATTCTCAGTCTCCGTATCAGTCTCCGTATCAAATCCAATAGCAATACCAGCCTCAGTCTCAGTATCAGTCTTAGTATCAGCATAAATTCCAATATCAGTTCTAGTCTCAGTATCAGTATAAAATCCAGTATCAGTACCGGTCTCAGTATCAGTATAAAATCCAGTATCAGTACCGGTCTCAGTATCAGTATCAAATCCAGTATCAGTACCATTCTCAGTCCCAGTCTCAGTCAGTATCAATACCATGCTCAGTCTCAGTATCAAATCCAGTAGCAATACCAGCCTCACTCTCAGTATCAGTCTCAGTATCAGTATCAAATCCAATATCAGTACTAGTCTCAGTGTCAGTATCAGTCTCAGTATCAAATCCAGTATCAGTACCAGTCTCAGTCAGTATCAGCATCAAATCCAATATCAGTACCAGTCTCAGTATCAGTACCATTCTCAGTCTCCATATCAGTCTCAGTATCAATTCCAATAGCAATACCAGCCTCAGTCTCAGTATCAGTCTTAGTATCAGCATAAATTCCAATATCAGTTTTAGTCTCAGTATCAGTATAAAATCCAGTATCAGCACCAGTCTCAGTATCAGTATAAAATCCAGTATCAGTACCAGTCTCAGTCAGTATCAGTATCAAATCCAGTATCAGTACCGGTCTCAGTCAGTATCAGTATCAAATCCAGTAGCAATACAAGCCTCACTCTCAGTATCAGTCTCAGTATCAGTATCAAATCCAATATCAGTACTAGTCTCAGTGTCAGTATCAGTCTCAGTATCAAATTCAGTATCAGTACCAGTCTCAGTATCAGTCTCCGTATCAGATCCAGTATCAGTACCAGTCTCAGTCAGTATCAGTACCATTCTCAGTTTCAGTATCAAATCCAGTAGCAACACCAGCCTCACTCTCAGTATCAGTATCAGTCTCAGTATCAAATCCAGTATCAATCTCAGTCTCAATATCTGTATCAGTATCAAATCCAGTATCAGTACCAGTCTCAGTATCAGTACTTTTGCTTTACTGCCTACTTCAGGAGCTCACTAAGGTATGATTATAGTGTAGCACAGCTGCTGATAGGGGGTAGGTCATGCACTACTATCTCACCTCCCTCAGCAATAAGCTTGCACTCTTAAATAAAAAAAAGACTTGGTGATGCCAAAAAACTAAGAAAAGAGGCAGACAAATGTAAAATGCTTCAGCTCTAGAGACTGGATGAGAAAACAACACCCCAGAATTGGGCAGGCTTACCAGTTTTCTATAGCCCACTCTAGCAGGTGCAACAACTCACAAACATTTTACTTCTGTTACATGGAGGTCAGGAGATGGAAGGAAAAAAAAGACTGACTTATGAAAAGTGCTCAAAATAAAATTAAAGGTTTGCTGAAGAGATGTGATGTGGAAAAACTGGATGTTAAATGTTACTGGTTTTATTTTATGTTCAAAAGTACCTATCCAAGTAAACTTAAGCAGAATTCGTTAGAGACAGTTCTTTCAATAGATGGGCAGAATAATCTAATAAGGCATGCAGAGACAAGGAAATTCGCCTTTTGTTTAAACAGCGAGGGAAATGTGGTGCAACCTAACTGTGATGCAATCTAAAAACTACATTTCCTAACTGCAGTAAACAAGCAGTCACAAAGCAGTATGACTATGCATGTTTGCAAGCAAACAGGATTCCGTAGACATTTGTTCTGTTCAAAATCTAATAAAAAAGAGGTTTGGGGAAAATGCACAGTTGTGGAAACATTTTGTTAAACTATATCTAAAACAACAGAGATGTTCTTATGTGTGGGAATATGATACTAATCTCAATCCAGTATTAAAAAGTGTGCTATACCTCCTCCCAAAAATTAATCAGATTTCCACATCCCTCACTTCAAAAAGTACAAAGATATTGCAGACAAACTACAAGCGTGCAAACATACACTCAAATGGAAACAGAATAGAACTCTTAAAGTTCCTGCAAGTTAGTATATTTAAAGGACCATTCCAGGACAACAGACTGGTTTTTGAATGTTACCTGAGCCTATTGCTTTTGAGTAACCATGAGATCAATTTCTTAAAGAAATTAGTAGAACACACTGCCACCAAAATGCAATCCAAGTGAGATAAGAAAACTGAAAATAAAAGGTACTTAAAGAACTTATGGAACGTTATAGACACTCTAAAACAGTGCAAGTTTAGGAAACTAAGATAAAAGAGAATTTTTCTAACACAAAACTATTTATTTCAGGTGGGTCTGTATTATTTCCTTGAAAGGCATCTCCATTGAATCCCTATTCATTGACACGACTACATCGAGCGCTGCATTCAGCGAATGATCACTACATCAAAGATTTTCCCTGGGAAAGTAACTAGGTGGCCAGCATCATGAATTAGACCTTCTTCCCACTGTAGTGTGACCATGAAGTTGGTATATATAAGTAGGAGGGGTGCACCCCCCCATATTTGGGGATGTAGGGGGCAATGCCTCCCACCTTTGTGAGTGTAAAATTATGTAGTTCGTATTACGGTTGCTCTGGTGGCTAAGTAGTTTCTTCCCCTAGGAAAGCAGTTGGATGATTGTGACATTCTCTGAAGAGCTGTTCAATAGGTAGCGATTGATGAACAACCATTCGATGGAGATGTCTTTCGACAAAATAATATAGACTCAATTCAGCCATATGACTGGGAAAGTCTGAAGGCAAGGTAGAGACTGTGTTACAGGCATTTAGGCCTCAGAATGTGTTGCATGTGAAATTATATGTAGATCAGGTATGAAACACTAACATCAGTTTCTGTGGAATGTCTCAGCAGTGCTAATCACACTGTAGATTTTTATTCAGGACAGATCTGAACAGAAATTAATGAAGGACTGTGAGAATGCCCTCAAGAAGTCAGATGAAGTGGTGATGACAGATAAAGTGTTTTTCTACTCTGATTCATCTTTCTCAGGTTGGCATGTAATGCTTCTTCTTAAGGAATCGGAGCTATTCTGTTGTACAGAGTCCATATTGATACAAAGAAATGTAACACTTGAGTCAAGATTACTACCTAAAGATGTACGCCAAGGCAGCCAGAAAAGCTCTTTACCTGGTCTGTGAAGTTTCAAACAGTATCTACAATGGAGAAGGTTTGTAATTAATTATGAATTAAGTTACAGCTAACTGTTTTTACCCAAAAAAGGGGGTTATAGATGATGACTGCAGTGACAATGCTGGCTGCTTTCTCTTGGATAACATAGCTGTAACTTCAAATATAAGAAAACAATGCAACATGGCAATGCTAACAGACTGCTATAAGTGCCACATGAAAAATATGAGAAACTAATGAACATGAACTTAGAAGAAGCTCCTGCATGTTAGCTGTTACACAATTACTCAAGATGAATCCTGATAAGTAAAAGGAAGCCTGCAATGAATCTGCACTGTAGAACAGAACAAGACCAGCTAGCCTTGTTACAAGGAATCCTTCCAAGTATCTACAAAGTAGTAATTCCAGCTAAGTTATTAATAGGGCACTGAATGTTATACAAAATAGCTCTTGGGAAGAACAAAATTAAGTTCTTTGTCAAGTGTTTCATGTAATGGCTTAACAGCAACACTTTAATTGAATATTTAAAGCTACAGTGCATACCAAACGAATCAAACTGCATCATAAGCAGAATCCATGCATAAATAGGAATGTTCACCTGCACCATACGAATATGTTTACACTGACATTGTGTGCCCTTTCAGGGACTCAGTGCTCCTAAACATAATGTCTGTACACTCAAAATGGCCATAACTGATTTGTGTGGAATCAATAACAACTGATTACATGATATTGTTACTAAGAATGGTGTCTGCAAGAAATGGCTTGGTAAAAAATTAATCACTGGTAACTATTCACAGTTAAGTCAGAACATAGCAAGAAATGTATGAAGCAAAATCATATTAAAATGTACACCTCCAATTGACCATCTAGTCCATACCTCTCAACTATCTGGTATTTTCAATACCAAAATTTACACTGAAATACCAGAGTGCCACAAAGTTCTGAGTGGCCCCTTTAATTTACATTTTTTTTTTAAGTTTGACTCAAGCCAGTCATGATCCACATTGGCATCAGCCATACTGCCATATCAGTAGAGGTGTGACAAGCTGTATAAGAGGACAAGCATCTAAAGGCTGGGCAGGTTGGCATAATGGTTAAGATATCTGCCTTACAGAAACAAGGTGCAGGGTTTGAGTTTCAAGTGAGATAACTGGTTAGACTTAAAATGACTCACAAAGGCAGTTAGCCTAATACAAACCTAAGTTATGGCTGAGTAAGTTTTGTTTGAAGTTTAAAAAAGGAGCAGGACAGCAGTTTTTAGACAAGTCATCAGACTGACTTTCTAGCATCTGTGACCACTGTACATGGAGTGGAGAAAGGATTTCCTTTTTTTTAACTGCCAGTTTACCATGAGCATAAGCCAAGCAAAAATTAAGTAAGTATTCACACTTGGATGACTTAATAGAAGAACACACACATTTCTCCAGACTAAACAATAAACAATGAAATGTAGTGTACAGTGTATGCAAAACAGCTAATACTATTAGTAAAATAATGTCTTTCGGCTTTCCCCGGTTAGGAGTCGCCACAGTGGAATGCTGGTCCGCTTATGATTGGCAGTAGATTTTTACTGTGCTGAGGTGCCAGCCCGATGCCCAACCTTCAAAGAAGGCACACCCATTGATGCACACACCTACCTGCATGTCTTTAAATGTCACTTGACCGCTCGCTAGGAGGACATGCAGACTCCACACAGAAGGCGCCCCATCCGAGAATCAAACCGGAGAACCTCTTGCTGTGTGGAGACAATGCTAACCGCTGCACCACTGCGGCCTTAAAACAACTAATAGTGTTAGTAAAACAGATAAAAATAGCACATTGCCCACTAACCTCAACTATCACTACAGAAGCTACAATAACTTTTTAGAAGCTGGACAGATGCCATCAGAATCATACCTCACATACTGCCAAGAAATTTTTTTTCAGTAGGATGGTAATTGCATGGGTGCTGATTTGCATTCTAATGACCCCTCAATTAATTTTAGTTTTCCTTTGTTTTTTGTAGTTAATTATACCGCTCTGGACATGTTTTCTAAAATGATGTAATTCTGTGCAGCACTTTTTCCATCTCCTTCATGAGTCGATAGTATCCATTTGTGCTACAGTATCAACAAATTTATCAGTCTCACATCCCAAGGGTAGTTACAATTTGCCCTATAAATGTGCATTGTGGGTATTAGTTCTGTCATCAAACTGATATACTTTTTAGATATGGTCATGATTAGTGAGTGAAAAAATAATGCCATTGTGTGGTTTTATTTATTTATTTTTTATGGTGGCACAAGAAATGTAGTGCTAAACATATAGAAGGGAATTCAATAAAGCCTACATGGTCATTTTTACTGTGTGCACATTGCACCGAGATGCTCACATGGCCAAGAAAAGTTTTAGATTTGATTCTGTGTAGTGGCACACACTCTTGTGCAAACATAGCAATTTCTGTGGCATGCAAATTATAGCATAAGTAGCTGAATTGTATGCTAATGAAGCAAACCAACACAATGGAGTGATTCAACAAGCTATAAAGTAACCATGAAGACTCCATGCTTATGTCACCCATGTATTCGAAAACTTTCCAAATGTAGCAATAAAAAAAAAAGAGTCTACACAAAAACAAGATTAAGTAAAAGTCCTTAGATTTGTACAGAATTGACCGTAACATGTAACACCACACTGACATTATTAGACATGGTGGATGCTAGACAATTTCATTAACAATAGCAACAATTCCTTAAGTGCCGTGACATAAATGCAGCTTTGCTCCCCCACCTCCAAATGCAGAATATACTCATAACTAATGTAGACAGTTAAACGTGTAAACCCCATGAAACAGATTAATTATACTGTCATGTAAGCATATGTAGTATGTAGCTGACAGAATACAGTCAAGTTTTATCAAAAACTGTATTCCTCTCTGCAGATAATGAGCAAAGTAATATCTTCCCTTGCCTCTACAACACTGGGCTCCCCTGCAGTTTCCCTGCCTACATTGTTACCAACTGTAAGCAGGATGAAGATGCAAATGAGGTCAAAACTCATTAGAATTTCTGAATCCCCAAAAACTCTAAGAGTGTAGGGATGTTCACTTCATGTAGACACCTCCACAGTGTTTGTTTTCAATGGATGGCAACAGTGAATGATGACATCGGGGGGGGGGGGGTTAGGCTACACTTACAGAGGTGTACAGGTAGGTCTGTGAAATGTGAAAGTGCATGTACATAGTGCTCAATTCTGTTTCATGCTCTTTATTGTTTGTTAAAATGTGTCATCTCTGTACGCTTTAAGTATTTTTTTTTTTTTGTCACCGCTCGATGTAGTGCTTAGCACAACCACGTGAAATGGAGGAATGAATGGCAGGTTTCTCAGTGCTTGTCATATAACTATTCCTGTGGCAGCATGTGTATGTGTAGGGCTAGAATATAGAGGGACCTAGGTTCTAGTACAGGGTCTGCATCCTTTCCTTCACTTTTTGAGCTGCATGTCTGTGTGATATCACATGAACAAAGGAAAGTAATAACAGCATTACCTGTGTTTATCTTATTTAGGCGTAGGTGTGTGCAGGGTCTCTGAGGTGCACATCGCTCACCAATGAGCATCAGTGGAGTAAACATACTCAGTTAAGCAGCAGGTGTTTTTCGCTTATGCTAATTATAGCATAAGCAGGTGATTTTCGGCAAGGTGGAGCTATTCCACCAGCTATAAAGCATCCATAGCCTCCATTCTGTTTTTTCCTGAATACTGCAATACTGTTGTAAAATACTGTAATACTAATGGAATAAAGACAAAGACAATTTAGCTTTGAAGTAAAGCTGTATCAACTGCTGCATTTGAAAGTTAAGTTCTGACTCCTAGAATGTATTCTTTAATAATATTATGGTATATCCTTGTATTTTTTTAACTTGGTGCAGTAATCAAGTAAATAGTGGTGGGTTTGTACAGAAAGTACCTTAATATGTGATTTTATTTTACTTATATGTGTCCATTACAAAATTTTGTTTTCTTATTCTTCCTATTTTTAATTGCACTTTTTGCGTGATGTGCCTCATAGTGCAAAGAATAGAAGAGGGGAACAAATAAATTTCAGGTTTGACTGTGTTTATCTGGTTTGTGTGAAGCATGGCAGACCACCTAGAAATCAGACAGCCAAAAACAGAAACCAGATACATTCAATTAATGCCCTTGGCCATCATGAAAACCTGGCCTGGAGTACAGATGTTACTGGGTTCTAGCACAGTGTGCAACCTTTGTTTCACTGCTGTGACACTGGAGTTTACAACAATGAAGTACAACACAAACAACTGTTTCCTCAACATTCTTGTGGCAACAGGTGTAAGTGTAGGACTACCATACAAATGGTCCTGGGTTAAAATACAGCATATACCATACAGTATTACATTTAATGATTGCGTAATCTATGTATTATCACATATTTTATCAAATGTATGACTGCGGGTATACTGTGTACGATAGTGCAGTATATGTATTTCTGCACTTTGGACTGGCATAGCTTACCTTTTGCAAAAAACACATACACAACTTCCTATGCATGCAATTGCTTGCCACTGTTGCATTCTACTTGTCAGATGTTAGCACTGTGGCTTGCATTTGTACACTGCTTACTTACATGCAAACAGGTATAACTCACATGCATGTACACTTTGTGCATCATCTCGCAAATCCACTGCTCAATGTGCTATGGAACTGCATATATGATGCTTTCTTATTGGTGTTTATTGCCCATTTCCTTTGTATGACATAAAAGTACACATGGAAACATTGCAAACTAAGGGCACAGTCTAACTATACATCATATATTTACAATACATATTTGTATTGCCCCCCACAGCAAGCAGTAAAACCCTGGGATCTCAGTATTTTTCACACACATATCAACCATACTAAATATAATGGTTGTGTGCTCCCTCATGGACAGGGCCAGTCGGTGGTACTGACAGCCTCGCTCTGCTAAACTCAGAAACATCCAGTTATGCTCAATAAGTGTACTTGTGTTTTTACACAGCTAGGCTTCTACACACACTAGTGCTGTTAGGCTACTGGCCTCATATGAAGCTATGAATATGTGCCATTGCAGGCCTCCCAACCTGTTGTCCCCCATATGGCCTGCTGATATCATCTACCATAAGTTCACCTGGAGTCTTGCAGAAATCAGACTTGTGCCATGATGCGCAAAGTACTGAGGTCTTTAGTCTATGTACTTAGATAGGTAGGGGTTCTGTTCTCACTGCAGTGTGTGTGTGTGTGTGTGTGTGTGTGTGTGTGTGTGTGTGTGTGTCTTGCCAGAAGAGCAAGTGTATCCTACAGTTACTGCCACAATCCCATAAATTGACAGTATTTTGATACTTGCACCTGCCTACACATCCATTTGAGGCAGACCTCCCAACTTCTTCTCTCCAACATCCACTGCTGATGTCATCCACTATAAAGTGACCTGCAGACATGTAAAAGCCAGAGTCGTACTGTGGCACTTATGTAAAATACTGTGTTCTGTAGTCTGTGCACTTAGACAGGTAGGGGTTCATAGGTAGGTACTAGGCTATTGGCCCTGGGGCCTATATAAGCCTAGCCAAAAAGGTACCCTGGCTTTCGCCACCCAATACAATTATTTTCCTGTGCCCCTGTCGAGCAGAGCCACAGAAGTGATCCCCGGGGTGAATTTCCAATCATCAAGATTTTTCTTGAAGAGTGCTAAAGAGGAGCTTTGTTTGATATAGATAGGTGGTTTGTTTCAGAGTATGGGAAGTCTCTGGGACAGGAATCTAACCCTCCAGCATGTTCTGTTTATTGTTGTGACAAGGTTTAGGTCCCTAGAGTGTGTAGCTCAGAGGGATTGGGATTTCTTTAAGTGGAGCATGTCAAAAAGCTCTGGGTTTGACATAGCTTTGTATGTTAGGCAGAGATCACCTCTGAGTAGACGATATACGACGGAGTAAAGCTGGAGTTTTTTTAAAAAGTCTATGTAGGGCATCTGTTTGAGGCCAGTAATCCTCTTTGTGAGGTATTTCTGCGGCCTTTCCAGTTGTTGTAGAGGCCTTGTGAGGTACATATCAAAAGGGGTGCTGTATTCTATAATGGGTCTAATGAGTGATGAGTAGTGGGGAACAATGACCTCTTTTTTCCTGGATGAGATTCCTGATTACCAGGTGGAGGTTTGAATGATAGGAAGGAGTTTACTGCTTAAAAGGAAAAAAATTATGTCATGTGACATCATAAACCATGTGTATTTAATGAGTGTTTTTTTGTAACACATTATACAGTCTGAAGAAGTCCTTGGTGGATGAACGCACTTACTGAGGATGTGTTGAATTAAAAGTTTTTTCATTATGTTTGGCTCTAGTTCGGTTTAATTTTATTATTACAAGTATAGATGTAAATTTGTACAATGATAGAAAAAATGGTACTTCTGCACCAAAAGTACACAGAAAAAATACATCCTCTAACAGTTATCGAGATTATCAAAGTAATCATCCTAGTTACACTAAAAGGAACATTTTAAGGCGCAGCTGGTTAGAGCAACCAGGATGTGCTCTAACCTAGAAAACTTAAAAGGTGAAGTAAGTAAAATCTCACACGTTTGTGGAAAGAGGTTACCCCAGGATGTTATTGAACATTAGTGAAGTTGTGTTTACATGGGGAATGAGATACAAACCACTTTTAGGAGATACCAGTCCTTCAATTTACTAGGGGGGAGGCAACACACAGAACTACAACAAAAGTATGGTGATTCCCTTTGGGTCTGGTTCACTAGAGAGTAAAGATATTACTACTGAAGATTGGATGATTTTTAAAGGAAACTGCAGTGTTTCCTGCCTCATATACAAAACTGTTAGGAATTTTAAATTCTTGTTAAAATGAATCCATCTCCCTATTTCAAAGGTAGTTCTTGATGTGGAACATGCAAACAGTGTTCCTATATACGGCAAGAACCATCTGTCTCTCTACAAGATATACCCTTTGAAATTAAGCTAAAAGAAAGGGAACGGTAATATTGAATGTATTGTTTACATTGTGGTCTGTGAGAAATGTGGATTTTTTTACATAGGAAAAACTGAGACAACTGAGAAAGAGAATATATAAACACCTGTATGCTATTTCTAAAGTAAATCTTAATAATTCTCTTTATAAACATACTTTGGCATGCCAGGAGTTCACAAAATGTAGTTGTGGTATTTTGGATGTCATCCACAAGAACCCTAGAGGTGGATAGTGGGGGTTGGAAACTAAAATTAAAGAGTTGCAGTGCAAATAAAGTTAAATGCTACGTTGTCCCCAGGTATTAATGAGAACCTGTTACATTCCATTTTAAAAAAGAAAGCCCTGGATTTATGAATGCATTCATTTTAATAAGTTTTTAATTTACAATGAGCAAGTTTGTTATTAAAAATTATTTTGGAAGGGTAGGCATTGATTTTAATAAGCTGAAGTAATGTATGTGTTTTTTAATATAACATACGTTTATACTAATGTTTTTAGACACCACCTTTACAAAATGAAGCTGTATCTTTAAGGTAAACAAATATTTAATCAATCAATCAATTAATTAATTAATTAATTAATTAATTAATTAATTAAATTGGTACCATTTGGTTTTCAACTATTGTTTTTCATTATATAAATGTTTCTACTTCATTTGTTTTAATGTTCTGAAGAAGTCCCACATATTTCTAGGGATGAAAGCACTTGACTTTTAATAAAATTTCTTTAAGTTTCGGAAGAAAGACTTTTAATAAAATTTCATTAAGTTTTGGAAGAAGTATAGCCTTCATGACCGATTTGTGAACATTATTCTGCTGCTGCTTGGTCCATTGTGTCTTTTTGTTTGGATTATTAGATGCTGTGGCTGACCTATGCCCATGGGGATACCGTTCCCCTCCCAACAGACGTTCCATCATAGACACTGCATGTTCCAACTTGTCATTCATCTGATTCACTACATCAGCAACAAGGTGGAGACAGTCATGCATGTCAGACTGCACCACATCTACAACCATGAGCATTTGTCTGGAGCACTTTTCTGAACATGCCTGCACCTTCCTGATTGCTGTAAACATATGTTGAGTGACACAGGAAAAGACACCTACACCAGGTGGAGGAGGGACAGCAGTTCCCCTCTGAGCACCCCTATCAACCCTCCTGTGTGGCAACTTGCCCCCACTTTGACTATTGCCAGAGTCACCAAGCATTGAAGCCACAGTAGCCACACTTGTTTTATCAATGTCCTCACCCTCTACCTATCCAATATCTGTGGGCTCAGTGGGCTGGGTAGGTGTTGGCCTACTGGGTGTGTCCAGGGAAAATGAAGGGGGTGGGTGGATGTCATCCACTGTGTCAGATTCAACCTCTACACCCCAGACTGTGCCTCAGTTTGGCCTCCATCATCAATGCCTACTGCAACACTGACATCAGGTGGCACAGGGCCCACACCTCCACTGTCATGATCATCTATAAATAAATAACAGTCCTGCCACTATTACAGACAGTACAGCAATGCACAAAACAGAGCTACAATGACATATCATGACATTTTTTTAAATTCTGCAGTCCTGACATAAATTTATTTGGTTTACAATCTGCAAGAGGCATACCTTGCTGGATTCCTGGCAGTCTTGAAATAAGTTAAGCAAGAGGTAAGAGCAACATCATCACATTTAGCAGTAAGGCATGGGGTACTACATGTACTCCTCTATATCTGCATTAACTCTACTTTCAACAAGAACGTGGCTGACAACTCCAAATTAAGATTATAAATGTAGCACTCCCAACCCCCCCCCCAAAAAAAAAAAAAGAAATGTAACATAGAAGTAACCTGTATTTCAGTTGTGTTACTACACAACAGTATTCAACTGGTCATATAAGAATGCCTACCTAGAAGACCCTCTTGGGACTCAGGAGTGGTGCCCATGGTAAGGGCATGTTGTGGTTCACTCAGCTGTGAGCTCTCATGTTGGAGGACATTCACCAGGAACTCTTCATTGGGGGGGGGGGTAACAGGCAGTTCTGTAGCAGGCCCTCCCCTGGTTACCCTTTGGTTTTGGGCAACTACAGCTGCTCACCTCCATGCAGAGTTAATCATGTCAGTGGCCCTGTGGCACACCTGTTCATATGTCCAGCTGTGGCCATCCACAGAACTGATTTTATCAACAATGTGCTGCTATAATTGAAATATATATGCCATACTGGGCCAACCCCTTCCCAGCAGAAATGCCCCATGTTGACAGACAACATCAACAATGATATTGTTTTCCTCATCTCTGAATGGTGGTGGTCTCTGCCTCACTGACATTGTGTGTGTCCTAAAAGACAACAGAATGATAATACACATAAGTGTCACATAACTACAAAGTAACTGTTTACAAATAAAACACTAAAGGTAGCATGTCAGTATTACCCCCTGAAAAAAACATAAAACAGTCTACAGATATTAAACACTAACAACAGGCTAGATGCAAAACAAGGAGAGTAGCAAGAGCAACATGCCCTTGCATGCGCCACAGCAGTAACTCAACTGTGCTCCCCCCAAAAGAACAGGCCATTCTAGTTTGTAACTTAACAGAAACTCTTCTTTGCTTCCCCCACTCACAAAAGAACAGGCAAATAAACTGTTTTGCTAATAAAACATCTTTGAAATGCTAAAAGTGCTTTCAAAGTATCGGTCTCTAAAACATTTTATTTAATTAATTTATTTATTTATTTATTTATTTATTTATTTATTTTACCTTTGTTTACTGGGACAGTCTAACTGGGTGAGAACCCCATTTCACTGGGAGAAAACCTCCGGAAAGGAACAATACAGAGAAATTTACAATAATATTGACAAATTTTAGCAAATTTTAAAAAAGACATAATATTCAAACATTTGATAATACCTTGATTACAGAGTATTATTTGTGGAACATAAGCATTCTGTAAGAGTAGCAATCTATAGAGTTGTAAGTAAATAGACAGCCTGCTCTTGTGTGTATGTGACATCATGGCTGGATACATAACTGGAGTAATTATGAGAAGAGGGAGGTAAACAGAAGAGAGGGGGAGAGATGGTAGGTGTTAATGTAGAAGATACTGGAGGAGGGACAGAGAATAACAGGAGAGACACAGGAAGAGAAATGGCTGGATTTTAAGTGAAAAGGTGAGGGGAAAAGGCAATTAGTACATAGTACAGCAGTCTAGTAAGCGAAGAGAAGTTAGAAGGATAGTTTTTGATGAATAGGGGGAGAAGATAGGTTTTAAAGTACTAAGTGCAGGAGTTGGAAGTAGATGTGGTAAATGTAGGATAAGAGTAGAGCTGGTAGAATTAGTGGTTAAGGGAGTGGCTCTGGCCAGCAGCTGTACATGAGCAAAGCCAATTATTACTGAGGATGTGTTTTAGGGTTTTTTAAAGTGAGATAGGCTGACAGTGGTAAGGATGGGCTGAGAGATGGTATTCCTTATTTTGGAGATGTAGTTAGACTACAAGGAGTTGCCTACTTTAATGTTGGATTTAGTGATCTACAATAAGCATTTATTGGAGGATCAGAGCAGACAAGTGTTAGTATAAGGTTGCAGCATAGGTAGAAGGACTGGGGTTTTATTAGGTTGATGTACAATTCTGTAAGCAGAGGTGAGGTAAGTTGCGTGTAAGTCAAGTGGTGGGGTAGTTCTAGTCAATTTAGCTGATGTTAAGGCAGAGCAGTGGTGAGACCTATGTGACATGTTAGTAGCAAATGTTGTGACTTTATTGTATCAGGTTTCAAGCTTGGCTAGGCCAGTTTTACTTAGGTTTGTGAGGACAGGAGAGCCTTATATTAGGGTGGAGAGTAGATAAGTATGGGCTATATCCTGTCTAGTGCTGTTAGTAAGGAAAGGCTTGATTTGATGCAATGAGCCTAGTTTAATATGCGTCTAAATCAAATTTCGAATTATCGTTGATTAATATGCCTAGTAATTTTGTATGGGTGATGGCTGATATAATGGTGCAGTTGAAAGAATGTATCTGGAATGGAGTGGGGGGATCGCATGATTTGCTGGGGTGAAAGATTATCAGTTTAGTCTTGGAGGGATTCAGAATTAGTTGTGAATCAGACAGCCAGGACTCAACTGCTAAGAAGAACTGCTGAGTTGTGGATGCCAGTTGTTTTAGGGAGAGTGCAGCACAGAGAAGAGTTGTCATCTATGTATTGTATGCTCGGGGAAAGAGAAGTAGATGAGTGTCGTTGGTTGGCAAAGATACTAAAAAGTAGGGAGCCAAGAATGGAACCTTGGAGTACTCCCACACTGACAGGTAGCAGGGAGGAGTGTTCCATTTGCTAGCTTGCTATCACCCAGATAAGTAGCTAAGGAACCAAGCAGGAGAAGAGTGATTAACTTTAAGGGACCCAAGGTCATCAAGTAGTTTCTGGTGGGAGAAAGTATTGAAGGCTTTGGAAGATCTAAGAAGATAGAAGAAACTAGATGCCCATTTTTTCTGTGTTGGTTAATGGCATAAGTGAAACCTGAGAGGGCAGTTGTCATACTATGGTGTGGGCGGAATCTGCTGTGTGTTATATAAGATGTTATTAGTTAGTAGGTAGTTTAGAAGCTGCATATGGATAAATTCTTCTAGAATCTTGGAAAGGGGTTGCAAGATAGTGAAGGGCCTGTAGCTAGAGAGCTTGATAGAGTTGCTGCATTTGTGCAAGGGGATAATATGAGATATCTTCCAGTTTAAGGGGACATAGTGTTCTGAGATAGATCAGTTGATCAGAATAGTGATAATAGAGGCAATAGTGATGGCTGCTATTATTAGGAATTCTGTAGGTAGCTTATCTGCTGAAGACTAGTGATTTTGAGTTTGGAGAATAATTTTTTATTGTGAGACTTTGAACAGACTTGAAGGAGAAGGTGTCACTGGTGTTTTTGGAAAGAGTTGGAATAGCTGTAAGAGTTTTGTGTTGAGAATTGGTGAGTGAATGGAATTTGTAAAGAAAGTATTAAATTGTGTAGCAATGCTGTCAGTGTTGGAAGTGGTTGTGGGGTTGGGGTAGATGTATTCCCAGTGTGAAGAATTTATTTATTTATTTATTTTTTTATGCTAGACCAGAATTTTTTGGGATTGTTGTAGTGCTGTTGCTGTGTAACAGAATAGTAAGTTTTTTGTCAAGTTTAATTTGGGAATTGGTTTTAGGGCGGCCACGGTGGTGCAGCGGTTAGTGTTGCCACCTCACAGCGAGAGATTCTCCGGTTCGATTCTCGGCTGGGGTGCCTTCTGTGCGGAGTCTGCATGTCCTCCCTGTGGTCGCGTGGGTTTCCTCCGGGTGCTCTGGTTTCCTCCCACATCCCAAAGACATGCAGTAGGTGGATTGGACACTCTAAATTGACCCTAGGTGTGAGTGTGTGTGTGTGCCTTCTGTGGAAGATTGGGTGCCGGGCTGGCAACTTGACACCATAAAACTCCACTGCCAATCATGAGTGGACAGATGATCTGCTGTGGTGACCCCTAACTGGGAAAAGCTGAAAGAAGAAGAAGAAGAATTTGGGAATTGGTTTTGTTTCTAAGTTGCTTGCATTTCTCTAGGTTGGTTTGATTCTTATTTGTATGACAAAATGTCTAGGCATGGCCTCTGTGCTTTAATAAGTTTTTGATGTCATTTGTTAGCCATGGTGCATAGTGAGATTTTATTCTAGCAGTTCTGCAGGGGGCTAGCCTACTTAAAGTATCAAGGAAGGTGGTGTTAAAGTAGAGTACAGCAGTGTCAAGAGAAAGAGTTTTTAGAGGTGACCAATCAAAGAGTTTGTGACTGTACATTTGTACATATTTATCACACAGCATTCTATTTTCATGTATTGTCAATCATGTGTTCCTCTGAAATAGCTTGACAGACATGGTCATGCCACCAGTACACTTCTAACTAATGCATACAAATAAAAGTATAAAAGTCTTTGCTTCACATTATTCATAAATATATTCCAGCATATGAATTACATAGGTAACAAAATGGGAGCATACCTGCTGGAGTTCAATACTCCTCTGTAAAGATATATTGTGAAGATAAACACTTCTGTGAAGTCCTGCAAACATGTAGCAAGTGTTGTCACCATCAGTTTGGCTAGCTGCACATTTGCCTTTTTATAATGGAGTAGATTATTAATGGATTGCATCTGTCTTAGCCTGTGTTTCAGAGATGCTAGTTACAGCATAAGCAGCTGAAATGCATGCTAATCAACCAATCTGGTCAAACTATTCAACAAGTTATAAAGCATTCATGTAGACTTCATGCTGTTTTTCCTGTGGATTTCAAAAGTTGTTAAGTACAGACACAGAAAGTCTACAAAGACACAATGCTAGGAGCTGCTGCTTTACTCCATTTGTATTTGTTACAGGCTGAAGCCACTGCTGCTGCTGCCAACAGGCCCAGGCCAAGATGGAGAAGAGTTTTCATGCCCATTTAACTTACCACAACATACACATCGACATTGTAGAGTGCTACAGGTGGACAGGGACATACTACAGGAACTCAGTGACCTCTGTCGACCTCAACTTAGAGATAGAGCCTTACCTCCCCATGTATTGGCTGTGTACTGCTTGCATCACAGTCAGTCCAGAACTAACACTGTGGCAACTGTTGCACTTAAAATGTAAGTCCTGAACATGTACTGCATTGTATAATAATATTATGGCATGCTCTTGCATTTCATCACTTTGTACAGTAAGCAAGTAAAGGGTGGGAGATTTGTACAGAAATGAATGTAACACATGACAGCAGAGAGTTATCTGACTTGTGTCTGTTAGTAGATAGTAGGCCTCAGGCATCAAAGATTTACACATTCATACCTCTCCAAAGTACTGATGATCACTGCATGCCCTCAGTTTAGCACCATACTTTAGTAATGGGAAATCATTACAGAGAGAAGTTGGAAAGTAATGACACACATTGCAGTTTCTGACTTCACAACCCTCAGAAGATCAAACAGGCAGGATGCAAAACAAGGACAGCAACAAGAACAACATATCCTTTGTCAGTGCCGTAACAGTGGCTCGGCTTTACCCCCCCCCCAAAAGAACAGTATACCCTTGCATGTGCTATAACAGCAACTCACCTTTGTTCCCCCACCCCAAAAGAGCACTCTGTTCTTGTTTGTGCCATCCAACCTGCCCTTCATTTGATGACAACTGCATATCATAGTATTCCAAGTTAATATCCTCACACATTTTAAGGTAAATGATACAGACCGGCTTACACACTGCATGTCTTTAAATACTGGTCAGATAACCGGTGAATGACCAAGAAACACAGAAAGATACGACAGACCTGTATATTTGCAAGCAATAATCATAACAGATTGTGTGATCACTAAATGCACTATGTCCAAATGTAATAAATATACTAAATCTACAAATAACAGTTTATGCCTCAATAACAGTGTACATTCAGTTGCACTTGGTTGTGTGAGGAATTACTTCATTTCTTTGCTGCAAAGCTGTTTGTGTGGCAAAGATGGATAAGGTGTCTGTCATGTTTTCTGATGGTGCATTGCAGTGAGAGTTGAAATCCAGACCTATGTAGACATATCTCATGTGTGCTAACATCTTCTACTGTATATATCATAGATTGATATTTCTCATTTCAACTATTTCTCAGTTTTATTTTTTTGGGGAGCACTGATTGCACGATGTGCCACTTAACACAAACATGTTTGGCTATGCTGTTTTGGTTTGTGTGTAGGGTGGCAGTGCACAAACTGGCAGAATGGACCACCCAGATAGCAGACAGGACCCAGGCAGTCACAAACATAAACCAGATGCATTCAATTAATACTAGTGGCCATCATGCAAACATGTTACCCACCAGTGTGTACCCTCAAGTACCATGTTTGCATGATGGTAAATGATGCACAACATTTTCAAATGTTGCAAAACCAGAAAGTGAGTCAGTAAGCTTTACACCTGCACCTGGCAGGAAATCATCATTTTACGTTGGTCTTGATCTATAGTAGGCATGGCAGGCATTCGTGGAGAGATTTTGAGATTCCATGCTCAATGATGGGGTGTATAGGAGTCCAAAATGTTTGTTGGACTCTTAATGAATGAACATGGGCATTGCAGAGGGACTATTGTGGCTTGGATTATAAGACAGAAGTATGGAGTAGTCCTGCCTGGGCTTTGACCAGTGCTACTAGTATCCCCTACACTGGTCAGTAATGTAGGAATCACTTCAGAGACCTCCAGATGAGGAAGAAGGATAGTTTTGAACACTGGATCGAAGACTGTAGGACTGGGGGCACCCCACAGATGTGTAAGTATCACTTACAGAGACTACTTGTAAGAGTTAAAAGCTGGATATAGTCAGGACTGGTATTCATAATGGTATTCTGTTCTGTTTTTTCTGCAGCCATCATAGACCGAAAACTGAATGTGCAAACCCATGCTGCTAGACTGGTATGGATGTGATAAGCATGTGGTATGTATGCATCCGAACAGTACTGTTATTGTAGCATTAAAAGTAAAGACACCTCTTTAGGTTTATTATACAGTTGAATCAAAATGAGCATGCATCTCTCAACTGTAACAGGAAAGTATGCACGCATTAATCTGTAGGCCAAAACAACAGTTCAGTATTAGAGAGTAGACAGAGGTTATGGGTTAAAAAAAAAAACACACTTCCCAAATCTACAATGCTGTTAAGTTTTCATCAATATTGCAATGTAATGTCAGAGGTCTAAAGCAGTGGCACCAGTGTCCTGGTGTAAACTGTAATCAGTACAATTGGAACATGTATATGTGCAATGTATGCACACATTAAGGATTGCCTGCTGTATAGTGTGTATCTGTTATGAGGTGGGTAGTCCTAACAGTAAAAAAGTTATTTCTTAGGAGTTGGTAGTCTTAAAAGTAAAGGTAACAGAATAGAGTCAAATAACTGTATCAATGCATTGCATGTCTCATATGAAGTTGCTAATGCTCTCCCTTGTTTTTCTCCTCACTCCAACCATTATCCTCTGTCATTTTTTTTTTAATTTTTCTTTTTTGCCACAACACAGTGGGGTAGACTTGCTCCAAAGGATCCACCTGCCCCCACTCCACCGGCTACGGCAACAAGGTCCAGCACATCTGGGATACAACATGGTTGCCTGGCAGGTAGTTCAGCCTCACAGGATAGGCCAATGGTTCCCTACAGGAGTAGTGGCAGAGGTGGGGATTTTATCACCCATGATGAACTGCAATGGTTGGTGCATAGGACTGTGCATGCCTATGTCAGATGCTCTCCATCACTGTAATGAATAACACAAGGAGATGCAGACTTCAGACACTGCAGCCATTGGCTCAGTGAGGTGACAGGGATGACAGTCCAGTGGGTGATGCCTCAAATTCTCACTGCCAACCTGCTTGATGTCCACGGGTTTCCAATGTCTCCACCCTCACCCCAACCATAGTGTTCACCAATCTCTTGTGTCCTTCACTGTTCCTGTGTTTTGTCTTGTATGTCCAGGTCTGTCTGTGATTGCTTCCTCACCTACCTAACCTACCTGACCCACACTTACCTATGTCTCTTCCTAAACATTCTTCTCTTGCTCTCGCTCTCTGCAAATAAAAATAAAAAGGACAACTGTCTAAAAAAAAATGTCATCCCACACATAGCTCTCCAGTTTGCACGTGTCTTCTTCACACCTTTGATTCAGTCCAACTGGCCATACAACATGATCGTGTTGTGCTCAGCTCTCTCTCTGAGGGTGACACTGCAAACTTAGTTAATATTCGTCATATATGATCATGTTTTACTGCTGAAGAAATGGACAGCTATGGTTCTTTCCTACCACACTCCTGCACATTCCGGCCCTCCTTTCACTTTGTTTTTCCCCGACTGCTCCCCATTTCACCACTTTCCTGTCTTCTCCATTTCTTTTCTTTAAAGTCTAATTGCACTATGGACCATGTTTACGGTAGTCCTACACTTACAGCTGTTGTCACAAGAAGGTTGAGAAAATAATTGTGTGTGTTGCCCTTCACTTAACACCTGCTGCCACAAGACTGTCTCATGACATTCCTATCTTAATATTTATTGCAAAACTCTCACTGTTTATTGCAACACAATGCAGCTTATTGTGTTTGTGTGATGGTTAACAGCATTAATTGAATGCATCTGGTTCATGTTTGTGGCTGTCTGCGTCCTCTCTGCAATCTGGGTTGTCCAGTCATCCAGTTTGTGTACTTTTGTGCTTTGTGCAAACCAGATGAGCAAGGCCAAACACGTTTGTGCTAAGTGGCGCATTATGCAAGCACTGCCCCCCCCCCCCCAAAAAAAAATGAAATAATTGGAATGAGGAAAAACAATCCATGGCAGTGCCCCAAACAAATTTTAATGAAGAAAACTCAAGAAAGGGAAACGTAATTGCTGTGCTGTCACAGAATCCACTTTCGCAGCCAGCAACTTTACACAGAAATGCTATCTGCATCATAATGATCAACTGTCCAGATTTCTGCAGTGTCCAGATTTTTGCATCATATTTTTGGCCTGTTATTTGTGGTTTTGTTTTGTACTTCCTATCCTTCAGAAAATGCATGCTAACACAAATCCTATTATTCTAGTTACTTTCTAAGTTTATAAGAACAAAACATTTAAAATCTGTCCCTATTTTTGGGCCTTCGTCCCTCCATTATTTTAGTCTTTGTCCAGATTTCTTGCACTAAAATGTTGAGAGGTATGATCTGCATTCATATTAGAGGTTTTGTGGCCAGCAACACTGTACGAGCCACAAAACCTTGCTTACACTAACTGTGCCTCATTAATATGCAGGGAGCAATGCTGTGTGACAAGCAATATCGCGTGTGTAAAAACACTCTGTGTAGGCTCTGGGCGAAACATACACAGTGTTTAATAAATCCTGACTATAGTTTTCTTTTTCATTGGCTTCAGTCCATACACTAATGTACCCCTTAACAATTCTCACCAATCAGTGGGGTTTCTCATATTCATTGCTTATTTCCAATGATAAATATGGTCCTGACTGACTCATACCTAAGGTAATGCTACAGGCCTTATTAAACTTTAGTTCTACAGTTTCACATTTCTCCCATTGTAAGTACCTCCATACTCAAATAAATCCAGTAATTTTGTCTCCTCCTGACAGAAGCTACACCAAGACCAACACATGGTCCTAAGCTCCAGCTGGGACTAGAGGAATAAAATCCAGAAAAAGAAAATAAGTGATAAATAGTATTGGATATTTAGACATCTGACTGGAATAAAAAATGGAGCACTAAAAAGCAAAGATGTTGATGGAGGATTTTGGAATAATCTCTGGAAAAAAAATTCAGGGTCACAAACATGGTTATATTAGAAATAAGCATTTAGGTTCACATGGTGGTATGTTTCTCAAAGGCAGCAAGCAGTACAGCTACGCAGAATAGGTAATACCATGATGTTTCCCAAATGTAAAGCTTTTGATATATCAGTCTTTTTGCACAAATTTGTAGAACCTGCAGTTGTACTATTTGTATACAAGCATACTTTCCTACTAGTTAGTCAGGTGGTCAAAACTTATTTGAATAAATCATGATTATTGTATAATACTGTCATATCATCTGTCTCAGATTGAAATATATTTATGTCATTTTGTCCTTATTTTTTAAACTTTTATTTCTAAGTGGTGGTATCCCACAATCAGACCAAAAGTGAAAGGAGTTATGTAATATTTGGTTTGCAAATTTCATGCTGATTAGTTGTCCAGATTTTTGTCTAGAATTTTGATATCTGCAGGCTGAGAGTTATGATCTAGCCATAAAAGAAGAGGATGGAAATCTTGTGGAAAAATTTGAGAAAACTGTGAAATAAATGAGTCCCTATATGAAGCCCCTATACCACAGAATAAACATATTTATTTATTTGTCTATTTATTTATTTTTGCTCATCCTAGTGCCACACAAGCAAACAGCAGTACTACCCCAGCAAAGCTGTTTTTGAACATGAAACTGGACTCCACATGGGACTTAAATTGGTTTCATGGAGGAAACTGTGCAAAGCATGTCAGTGTATGAATATGAACTTTTGTCATAGGTCAGTAAGTGCAAATAGCAAACAGGATAACTTTTTTCATTAACTGACCCAATAATATTTTGTCAGTGGAGAACATTGTACCTAAAGAAGACATGCAAACCAGCCAGGTGATGTTCACCATGTAGCTGGTCTACAAACAGTTACTAGAAACTGAATGTGGATTAGCAACTTGGTATACAAGACTGTCTGGACGTTAGGGTAGAAGATCAAGAATATAAAGAGCTAATGAGCTTTACTTCACAACGTAGTCCAGAGTTTGATTCCATAAACCTCCATTTGCCTACAGTACAACTCTGAGCAAGTAGCTTAAACAGACAGAGCTTTCAAGTCACCACTGAAGATGTCTGTAGTTAAATCAGATGAAAGTTCTTCATATACTGTTTAAACAGGCTCCATTTCTACTGTGCCTTCACCTGTTAAATCTCCCTGTAAAAGATAATTGTACCATTTGGATTTACATGGTTAAAGTATCAATAAATAATGATACTGCTGAAGTGGATCCTATCCTGTAACGAATGGCAGCAAGATCCATGTGTATGACAATATAGGAAAAGGAAGAATTGCTACTTATTTATACTTTGCTGAACAGATTAATCCCACTAAGCTAGCAGCCTCTTTTCAGGGAAGACTTGAGGTGGTATTCTATTAGATGAAATTTGGCCAGGGCATCAGGGAATTTCTCCTACTCTTTTTGATAGGTGCTGTGGGATCTTTTACTTGAGCTACCACCAACTCGAAAATGGGACCTCAGTTTTATTTATTTATTTATTTGGTTATTTACGTGAGCCCATTTTCAGAGGAGGCCTGGGAAGAAAAGCTCCAACACATAAAATAGATAAAAGTTACATGAGAACATTAATTACAAAAACATAAAATAAACAAATGTTTGCATGAGAACATTATTACAAAGACACATTGTTCCCTATGTACGTAAAAATCTTAATAACAATAGTTAAAGGAGAACAAGATATACAATTTTCCTGTGTATACAAGCATAGTGAAAAAAACAGGAGTGTTAACAGTTACACAAGAAACGTAACAGTATTTTGTCAGGTTTGGAGTGCCATTGGGCAGAAGCAGAAACAGAATTTAAAGTAGAAGCAGAAATGAGCTGGAGAAGTGTACCCTTTTGTCAAGTAAACAGTTCAAACTACAGTTTTAAGGTAGAACAGTATTAAGAAACTATAGGTAATGCATTTATACAGACGGGAAACATGTTTTTCCTATAGGAGCTGCTTTATTTGAGTGATAAAGTTATGAAAAGTGAAGGGAATATTATGGCTGGTAAGATAATAGTTAGAGTGAAGGAATTCAGAAAGACAGTGATTTCAGAAATATTTAATATATTCTTAGAGTGTGATAAAGTAATAGGAAAAAGTTATAACTGTGGATAGTCGAAAGTAAAAAGGGAGACGTGACGTTTATCCTGGAGAATTACATAAGCAAAGCCATTTGTTTGTCAGCTTGTCTTTCAGCATTTTTTTTTAAATTGGGTGATATCAGTTAAAGTTCTTAGTTCTACAGGTAGGGAGTTCCAGATTTTGACTACATAACAAGAGTAGAGAGCACTGCCTGGGGAATTTGTAAATTTGGTAACTTTTATTTAGGATTGTTGGTTGAGTGTAATATTCTAGGGTTAGAATACGGTTCTGGTAGTTTTTGTAGGATAGGTGTTTTCCCTGGTTGGTTTAAGTAATTTGAATGTCATTGTCAGCAGGTTGTAGTGAAGAAGAGGTGTGAATTCTAGCAAAGATAACTTTTTAGTACTAGATAGTGATGTGTTTTGTATGGGGAATCAGTGGCAAATTTAGCTATTTTGTTATAATATGTTTTTAGTTTACCTAGGTCAGTTTTTCTGAGGTTCGTGAGTATGGGTGAGGCATAAAAAAGCATTGAGAGTAGATGACTTCTCTCTATGACTACTTTGGTACCATTGGTTAGGAATTGTTTGTTTTTATATAGAGTACCCAATTTTTTGTGTACTTTCTTAATAGTTTGTGATTAGTGTTGGTCAAATCTTATGTTGTGATCAATGATGACACTTAGGAGTTTGGTCTGTGTAATGGTTTCAATTACTGTGTTACTTGCAGCAATTACGGAAAAGTTGGGTGGGGGGGTCAGTGGCTCTAGTAGGTTGGAAGATTATTAGCTTGGTTTTATTATGGTTGAGTATAAGCTGTGTACTGGAAAGCCATGCTTCTACTGCTGTGAAGGATATTTTTGTTTTTTCATGCATTTCTTGAAGGGTGTGGGCTGCACATATTAGTGGGAGTCATCTGCATATTGGACTAAAGTAACTAGTGAAGTAGCTGTGTTAAAATTGTTGGTGAAGATATTGAAAAGATGGGGGCCAGAAATGGAGCCTTGCGGTACCCTTAATGTGACTGGCAATAGTGATGAGATGCCTTGTGACCACCTTACTGCTTTTTAATGGTCATTTAGGTAGCTTTGGAACCAATTGAGGGCAGATGAGCCAAGATTTAGGCTGGAGAGGACCGTTAGAAGTTTTGTTATGAGAGACCGTATCAAAGTTCGATATTTCACCCTAAGGACGACACACTCAGGAGTGCTGCACCTCCTTTACACCGCACAGCAATGTCTGTAATCTATCTATCTGGTGGGGGATTAGAACCCACACCCTTCTCAATCCAAGGCAAGTGTCCTACCTGCTGTGCCATTGAAACTGCACTTGATTAGAGTTGAAGAACATTTCTAGAAGACCTAGCAGTTTCACATCCTATGCCTGATTTCAAACCAGGCTTTTGAGCACAAAAGAAGACAGTCAACATTACAAGATAGAAATGTTGGTACTGCTTTGTCTCCAGTGAAGGTGGCCCCCAAATAGAGCTACTTGGGTCATTGTTTTAATTTCAGTGGGGGCCACAGAGACATTACCCCAGTCCTCTGAAAGCTGTAGCTCAGAAGTTAAATCTACTAGATTCTTTTTCTTTTGAATAATAAATAAAATATATAGTACTGACATTAGTGTGAAAATATTACTGTCAGTATGTAAGCACCGCTAAGTAATGTGATAATACTGTTAACAACTTTATCCACACTAATGACTGTGATAGATAACTGACGTTGAAACATATTGGTTCACAGGTAATAATCTTAGCTAATGATACAAAATGCATTGAAAAAGTAAACTGAAATGTATACGATCAAGCAATTGCCTGTGCTCCTTTTATGTACATGTTAACTACATAAACTCATTGGACACAAGTGTCCCTCTTCATGGGTGATCTGCGAGTGCTGCCTGATTAATTGACTTGCTCAGGGTCACAACGTACACAAATGTAGGTGGACAGAATCAAACCCTATACTATTAGTTTCAGGAAGCAGCTTATTAAGAGTCGAGATCTTGCTAAGGTTGTTCTGGGAGTCCTATATACACAAGTTTATCCATGGCTAGACACATTAGTGTAGCAAGAGATATTATTTAAACTCTAGCTTCTGTCTTTTCATCAGTGCTTCAATGTCAATGCACATTAAAGCAATTACACAACACATATTTATTAGAAATGTCATTATGTCAGCATTGTCACAGATCGCCTGAATGACTGTACAAATTTCTTGCTGTAGGTCCTGTATTAAAAACATCTTATTTGGATAAACAAACCACCGTTTCTTGTGATTCATACTGTGTAGTAGGTAACTGCAAAAATAAACAGAACAATATTCTACTGCAGTGCATTGATTTATTGAAAGACTGCATAAAGTAAGACACATACCAATGCCTTCAATAAGTCGACAGTTTGGCAAATCTTTATTTTCTGGTTCTCTGTCATAAAGCAACCTTGACCTAAGTAAACAGAAATACATATCAGTTTATTTGTTCAATTAAAAAAGTGTACTACAATACAAGTCTAGGCAAACATAAATAGATTAAGTGATGCACATAGTCATGTTTAGCTAATGGCAAACTTTAAAGCTGATGGGGATTCCTTTTCAAAATGACCTCCCAGACAAAGTTCTACTGATACTTTTTTTTAATGTGTACTTACTGAGTTTTTGAAAAACAAGCAGTAACAATTAACCCATTAACACCTATTTGGTATGGAATGTCATACCCTCTAGCAGCCTACACATTCTTTTTTTTTAATTAAACAAGAAACATCTTTATTAAATCATCTCTTATGACATAGGCAATCATACATTTATATAAATAAAGACAAACCATACTGACATAATTTTAGTTGCAAGCATTATACTTCACTTATAATCTATCCAGTCACTGTCAGTCAAAAGTTACATAACATAGCTCATTCAAATACTGCCTTCTTTTAAACACATTTTTTCTGAAAAATAAACTTAAAAAGCATAAGATATATAAATGTATTTTGTGAACAGTAAAAGCTATTAAAACTGCACAAATAGCAACGTTATTAGTAAGAAATATTCTTTTCAGTGATAATTGCCAGTGCATTCATAGTCTTTCCATAAATACTATAATATATTATAATATATATAAACCAAAAATTATATTTTTGCTAAACTTTCACAAAGAAATTCTCATATCTTAAAAACTGTACAGTCTAGACATATATTGTTAAAAAAATTGTTTAACCAGATAAACACTTTCACATGACAAGAAATTCCTCTATGATCCCATGCTTATTGAGCTATTTAGAGAAATATACAAAATATGCTTAATTGTATAATTAGCAATATAAATACTATTGATTATCTCTCAAGATGCGCAATTTACAGAACTTCCAATATGGCTGCACACTGACAAACAGCTTAACTTTCTCTTTCCCAGTGCGAAAACAGAAACTGAGAAACAACAGCCAGTGATATTGTCAACTTCAGTAAAATTCAGTTACTTGCTTGGAAGTACACTACCTTGATGCCACCAAAGAAGAAACTAAGAGAACCTGAAAGAAAATCAACTAGAAAAGATGAAGAGAAGCACTGACTTGGAAGAATCCTGCAGCCCTTCAGCAGAAAGCAATTCAATCTCTAGCTTTGGTGCAAGACATGATTTCCAGTAATCGAGAGGAAAAAAATAAGTCAAATGTGATCAAAGCTGATTAAAATAAACAAAACAATGAAAGAGTATATAAACTCTAACAAAATGCAAAAAAATGGAAGAAACTTTAAACAGATATTCAGATGAGCTGATAAAACTGCAAAAATCAGAGGCCAAAATGAAGAAAAGGTTGGTTGAGTATGAGACAGCCCAAGAAGAGATGTATCAAAAATGGTAGAATAAGAGGACAAAGCAGGTATGGAAAAATCTGAGATTTTCTGCTGTACCACAGAAATTGGAAGGAAAAGACTGTATTCATTTTATGAAGGCACAAATAAGCAATTGGACTTGTATTCCACAGCAGGAACTGTTAATTGAAAGGTCTCTCCCTGTGTATGTTCCAAATCTGGCCAGGAGAAAGCAGACAAGATCTTTACTAGTAAAAATGCAAACCTACCAGTCGACAGCATTGAACCTGACAAAACTGTAGCAAAAGGGCAAAATATTAAAAGTTGGAGACGGTAGAGTGTTTGTAGAAGATGACTATCCATTGTACACCAGGCAGAAGAGAAACACATTTATTCCAGCAGTTAGGGAATGTTGAGAGGCAGGTGTGGAATTCAAGATGCTGTATCCAACTATCTTCAAAATATTTTTTCTTTGAAAGATCAAAGTAATTTTTTGATACAGGACATGCTAAGTAGGAAATGCAAAAGTCTGTCCAGCAAAAAGTGAGTCATGAAACAGAAGGGGACTCTGATTCTCATTCTTCTGATAATAAAGCACATGGCGAGACTTTACCAGTGAAACAATTTCCACTGTTCAAAAGGAAAATGCCTGAGAAACAAAGAAAAACACAAGAGTTGACCAGAAGAATCAGGAGTACCTTAGAATTCAATCAATATCTGGAACTGGGAGATGGAGATAAACATGAAGAAGACCAGCAACACAGAAATTAGTGAATTAATTTAAGACCACAAAGCATCAGTCACATTTGTGAAATACGGTTGTATAAGAATAAGTGGAAAGAGTGGACTTTTGTTGACTAATTTAAACTTGTGAGGAACTGAAAAGCATTTGCCTCACTTCATATTGTTAATGTTTAGAAGAACTCTGAGTGAATTGGAGTAGGAGGGAGAAAGGTAACTGTAAGTAAAACAATTTCTATTCTTAGTATTTTTCTTAAACTTTTTACAATATAAATTGCATACGTTATTGTAAAGTATTTTAGTTGTTCTTGTGTGTGATGAAGTTAATAAAGTAAACAGATGCCCTTTTTCCCTTCTTCATCTTCTCTTTCTTCCTTCTGTATTTAGTATTAAGAAATGTAGGCATTACTACTCAAAAAGAGAAGAAAGCTAGAGAAAAGCAAGTTTAAGTTAATATGCTGTAATCTTGGTTTGCTGAGGTTGAGGATGAGGTGAAAAAGTATACAGATCATAATATATGTAGAGCTGATATGTTTTCTCTTACTTTTATATAGATGAATGTCTGGATTAAGACCCTTGGCTTAATCTGGTAACATTTTAAGTGGAGATAAGTAAATATGAGAACAGCAAATATAATGAAAAGTTTTCCTATAACAATGAATTTTTCAGCTTGTCTCTTAGGCTGCAGTAAAGGACTACATTTTTTCTCTTAATTTCCATGGAGACAAGTTGATAATAAAGCAGCAGAACACAAGCCTAAGAGTTAATGATTTCTGAAAGTATGCACTTTGTTTTCACATCTTGGGGGGGGGATAAAGATAAAAAAGAACAAACACCAATTTGTGTATCTAGAATCACAGGCAAAAACATGCATCTTAGCATATATAACCTCAGTTTCAGGTTAATTAGGACATCTGTTAGCAGCTGTCTATTTGGCTCAAATGTTCCTATTAGGAGAGTTAAACTTCATTATTTGAAAATGTACATAGTTATGTGTCTTTCTATTAAGTTAACAGGTTATGGGGGAGTTCTGTGGATGTGTTTGGTTTTTTGTTTGATGACTTTCATCAAAACAGAAGCTGTCATATATAACCGGTGGGAATGTCTTACCATAATGGCAACACTTTCCATATTATTTTGGACTATGAATGGCATCACAGGTATAGACAAAAAAGAAACAATAATTATATAAAGAAATATAGAGTGCATATATAGCAACGCTACATGAAGCATATTTGGAAAGAAACTCAGCATGTGAATTTGATAAAGAAAGAATTTCAGGATGGATATTCGGCAGAGTATCAGGGACAAAGGAAAAGAGGAGTACTTATATTAATTGCTAAAGGAGCTCCTGTAGTGACAGAACAAGGGAAAAAAGATAATAATGGAAGACCTGTGACAGTAAGGGACTACTGGTAAGGGATGAGGATTATGCTGCATGTATTTATATTCTGCCTAAAACTGCTATTATGGACCTTAAAAATTTTTGGAGAAATAACGAGCTTTCAGCAGAGAATATTACTTATAGTCGGGGACTGGAATTTGAATTGCAAAAGCAAATATGTATCTGAAGAAACCAAAGGGAAATATAATAAAACTTGGTAGATTTCTGAAGAAATGTATGAAAATATTTGGTATGAAAGATGTGAACTCAGTAGCAGGAACTCAGAGAGAATTTGCATCTTTTTCACCAAGGTACAACACCTGTGCTAGATTAGATGGAGATTATATTTCACAGGATCATGTGCATTTAATTTAGAACTCTGACACACAAATATACTGAGTTAAATATGCAGGGTAATGAAGTAAAGATGGGACACTGGTGCTTCCCCACCTACCTGTTAAAAAAGAGAGGAATTTAAGGAATGGGTGTGGAAATTATCAGAGAGATGTTACAGAAGGTAGAAAGTACTCTATAAGTTACAGCTAGTGAGTGGGATAAAATGAAAGTGGGGTTTAAAAATAGGGTAGAAATAAAAGGAAAGGAAATCTGATTAAGAAGTAATAATCATTTAAAGGGGTTAACAGAGGTTAAAGTATTACAAAATAAGGGGAATCTTGCAGAACAAGAAGAGGCACAATTGCAGAGTACTAAAGAGAAGATAAGGGAGAACCTGAATAATATGCATGAGTTTAGAAAGACTGATGTTAAGCAACTGTTTTCATAATAACTCTAGAGCATAAAAACTTTTGGTACAACCATGGCAACAGAAAATAGAAAGGGTTGTTGCCAAACTTAGGAAGTCTATAACAAGAAAAATAACCAGAGATCCTGTAGAGGTATTGTGATGATTGGGGAGAGATGGGCGAAGGCTGCCAGCCTAGTCAAATAGAATTTGATATATAATTCTGGCATTTGTAAATAAATGTAAAATACAGGCATGTTTTCTTGAGTATAAAAGAATACTGTGAAATGTGGAACTGCAAAATATGTGACACTATTGCACTCTACTGGCCCAGTGAAGCATGTTGTGACCCTTTCATGTTAGAATTCTGCTCCAATGCATCTGGATGAAGGTTTCATGCCCATTGTTTTAAGGCTAAAGTTTATGACCAGAATTTACATGTGGAAGGTGCTTTATTGCTCTGGTTTCTGCTAGAGTGTATATATTTAATGCCTTTTATTGTTGTAAGTTTCTGAGCAGGTATTAGATTGCTAAATAATGCAGTTTGCTTGCCTGGGAAAACCTAAGTGTCAACATGATGTAATTTGGGAGGGAACCAGCAGACATGTTTGTTAGTAATGTTTAAATAATATTTCTCACAAGAGACTTGGAGCATTTTGATCTTGGATATCTAACTCAGCACTCTGCCTAAGCTCACATGTAAGTTTTAGCACTGTGATTTCTTGTAGAAATAATTAAAACTAGTAAAGATTAATTAGGTAGTTTTCTTTAAAATCAGACCTGTCCTACTGCATTATTTTAAGTTTCTGTGTGATCTCTGAACTCTTAGATATCTCTGTGGTGTAGTAGTTTTGTCTTGTGTTTTAATTATTTATTATTAAATATTTTTAAAACCTACCTGTGGCTGGTTTATGTAGTGATAAAGTATGCTTTAGAGTACATTATATATTTATAGAGTTTATTGTAATAAGCCCTTCCAATAAGACTTGAGACTGATTAGTCATACTACCATTGGATTATAATATTGCACAATAATAACTGGACAACCTTTTATGGGCCTTTTAGTAGCTAATAATTAACTGGGTTGTGGCAGGAATTACTACCGTATGGTCTGGGTAATAGGGGCACAGCTGGAGAACCTGTGCCAGCCTTTTCCCTGGAAAGTCTGTGTGGTTGTATGACCTCTTGTCAAAGTGTGTGTGTGTGTGTGTGTGTGTGTGTGTGTGTGTGTGTGTGTGTGTGTGTGTGTGTGTGTGGGTGTGTATCAGCTACCTGGGCAGAGACACGAAGCACTGGTTGGACAGAGAGGGTATTGGAGGTTTTAGCTTGCCCAGTTAGGCTGAGACCTGGACCCTATAGCTGTGCCAGTGGGGAGTCTTATTGGGGACCTGGTGAGCAAAGGAGCAACCAGCCCCATAATGACTGTGATCTCTGTGTGCACTTAAGGGAAATTGTACTTTACTGTGTGTATTAGTTATCCTTTCCTCTCTTCTAGGAGACGACCTCCCTCGCATTAGTGGTGAGGATTGAGGCTCCTTGATTGCTGGGCCAGGGCATGGTCGTCACAGGTATTAAGAGATATTTCAGAGATTTTATGAAAATGTGTATAAAGCAGAGATCTCAGAAAACCAAGACAATGTACAAATGTAAATATTTGTGGAAGAAGTAAATATGCCAATGTAAGATGGCGCTCAACAACTAACAGTTAAGAAGGGGGGAGATGAGAACAGTGATGATGTATAACTAATCTGCATGAAAATCTTGAGGAATAGAGGGCATCCTGATGGAAGCTTGGAATTTAGGAGGGAAGAAAGTGATAAAGTTCTAGAAGGTTTTGTTTTAAATTATTTAAAAAAAAAAAGAGTGGAAGCACCAATAACCTGGAAGGAAGCTGTGGTGGCTGTAAAACCTAAAGAAAGTAAATACCCATCTGATCTAGCTTCATGCAGGTCCATTTAAATTTTAAACCATAATTATAAAGTGTTTATGTCTATAATAGCTGAAAAATGGCAAAGGTAATGCCAAAATTGATAGAGATGAACCAATTAGGTTTTGAGGAGGGGATACAAACATCTGACAACATTAACAGAACATTAATGATCCAGAGGGAAGCAGAATGGAAGAAAATACTGCTGTTATTGGTGGGTCTTGATGCAAAGAATGCACTTGACAGGGTAAGCTGGGATTTTATGAGTAGGACAATAGAAGCATTTGCATTTCATCCCATAATATGGTTAATTAGAAGGATATATGAGGAATCAGAGGCAAAAATCAAAGTGCGAGGGTTAATCTCTGAGAGGTTGGGTCTGAACAGAGGAACCAGGTGTTGATGGCCTCTTTTACCTTGGTTATTTCACTACATTTGGAACTATTGGCAAATAAAATAAGGGACTCGTAAATTCCAGGATATAACTGGTATGATGCTCAAGAAAAGTTGGCTTTATTTGTAGATGATATTATTTTGTACCTAAGGAACTATAAAAGGACATCTCAGTGTTGTGGGACATTATGAGACAGCTCCAAGATAAAACAAAGGTTGTAACTATAAACTATTTATCCACACATGAATCAATTTAGCAATGTTATATTTATGGGTACATGATAAAATGAAGTATTTAGCAATATGGATTGAAAAGAATTCTGTTATGGCAGATAAGTGGGGTATGTAGGAGGAAATTAAAAATAAGTTAATATAAAAACTGAGAAACTAGAAGCTCTTGCTATGGATATGGATAGCAAGATACAAGCAGTAAAAATGTTTTAGTCTCTAAAATTTTATTCACAAGTCATGCATTTTGTATCAACCAGAGGAAAAGTTGTGGATAATAACTAATAAAGAGTTGAAAGATTTTACTTGGGAGGGGAAGAGGGCAACAGTTAAGTGAGATCCTCCCAACTGAACAAGGAATTTAGGATTACCTGATTTGTAAGCATATTTCAGAGCTACACATTTAAGGCTCTTATACATAGCACAAGCTGTGAGTTGCAATTCATAGTAAAAAGGAATGATGATGAAGCAGGGGAATAATTCAAGGAGTAAGGAAAGAATGGGATTTTGGATGCAGATCCTTAAAAAGAATAACAAAAGTCATACTGAACTGTATAATCATAAAGTAATAACAGTAAAAACCTTGTATGAACCCACAATACAGCAGGACACCCACGAAATAGCATACAAAACTTTTTATTAACTGCTTTTGCCTAATAACCTCTTCAGAATGTTCTGATTAACAGAAGGTTTTGTACATTATTTCGTGGGTACCCTGTTGTCTGGTTGGTTTATACAAGTTTTTTTTACTGTTACTGGTTTTGCTACTACCTTGAAGGTTGTGGTATTTTTTCATGTTATATTCATAAAGTAGCAGAAAGTATTCTAAGAACAAAGCCAATAGGGAGATAAAGGAGATTCTGCCAATTAGGTATGACTGCAACTATGGGGTACAGAGAATAGGCAAGAGGGGCTATAATTTACTGGAAGACACTTGCAAAGAACATAGGTATTGGGTGCAAATAATTAGAGAAAAAGGGTAATAGAATGGGAAGAGGCCAGGATTACATTTGGACTGCAGGATAGAGATTGCCTTCCCTATCTTGGAATGATATCAGAATACAGGCAAAGAGAAACAGATAGGGGAATCCTAAGTAAAAGACCTGAACTGGTGGAGTTTTTAAACTAAATCTAGAGTGGAAGCTGCTGTTAAAGAAGGGATAATTAGTAGGGCATATAAAATATTACACAATAACTATATGAATCAATCAGAAGAGGTCAGAAAAGAATACGAAGAAAGAGATTAGATATGCAATTCACAAAGGAACAATGTGCGTACATATGTATGGCTCCCACATATGCAACAACATTTACAAGATTTAGGATTTTTCCTTTGAAGTGTTTTATAACCCATGCAGACTCCAAAGAATTTTTCCTCAGGTAGACAGTAAATGTTGGGGGTGTAATGTGAAAGAAACGGGTACCTGGGAACTTATGTTCATAGAGCAGAATGAGTTGGCAAACTTTAAAGATTCCCTGCAGACTGCTCTGTCAGGAATACTGGGTTAGGAAATTAATGTAACTAAGGAAATTATGTTTTTTGAGCTGGGAAAAAGGATCTGAATTGCCTAGACACAGTAAGGCCCTGTTAAGCTTAATTCTGGTGGCTGCCAAAAAATAAAAAAATAAAAAAATAAAAAAAAACAATTACTATAAAGTAGAAATCAAAATCTAAACCAACTGTAACTGAAGTAGTGAATTTTGCAGTGGGGAAGCTTGATTATTAGAAAAGGGTAGGAATAAATTATATAAAAATGAAAATTGTGGTAGCAATACATGTAGAGAAATGTTTTTGAAGAGGAATGAAGTTTAGAGAAGTCAGGTACTGAACAATTCATGTAATGTTGCTTAGACTATATGATATATAACAACATATGTGATATATAACATTTATAAATATGAACTTGTTAATATGGTTTGATTACATTTATATCAATGTAAGTTTGCCTGTATCACAAGAGATAATTTAATAAAGGTGTTTAAAAAAGCTGTACAACTCACAGTGCAAACATCAAAGATAGTTTTATTTAATAACATCTAAGGTTTCACCTGATGTCATGCAACTGTTTGTAAGTCACTTGTTTTTTGAAGTATTAACTACAGAAATACTGTTACAAAAGAAAGGGATACAAGTAGTAGTATCCCTAATAAAAAGTTTGCATTTCCTCTTCCCATCTGCATTGAATCTTATGTTATCATCCCTCTTTTATTTATAAAAAAAATTGTAATCTTAAAAGCCTGCTTCAGTTTTAGGGCCCCCCTCCATTCTGATAAATGTTCATGGACCATTTGGGACTCACCCGTTTTGATTTTAAGCAATGTAGGTTCATTACTTCACTTGGTCTTTTCACTATAAACATTTGCAAAGGACCATTTGGGCTAAGGGTAGACTTAGCTGTAATAGTACTGAGGGTTATTTACCTCACTTCCTGCACAAATTGTGACAGTTTCTATGTTGGGAAGACAACTAGAACTTTATATAAAAGAATTTATGAACATAGAGCTGCTATAAAATATCTGATCCTAACAATGCTTTGTCAAAGCATGCAGGTGAATGTTTACATTTTAGGAAATGTTATTTCTTAGCATTAGACTATGCTGATTCTGGCAGATTTGTTGACATACTGAACACAACCTTGGAAATCAAAGAGTTAAAGTGGCAGGTTGTATTAATGGCTGACAAAGCCCCTGGTTTAAATGGGGTTTTAAACATTGTTTGCTCAAAAATAAATTATTTTATTAGTATTTTACTAATTAAAAGTTTTTTATTGGTTGGACAATTAAATGATTTTGTATCTAAACAGCCCTTCTTAACTGATTATTTCTATTCTTCCGATGAAGCTCGTGTCATTGAAATGAATGAAAACGCAAAACTAACATTCAGTTCATCTGAGTAGTTCTTGTGCTTTTTGGCATTTTGTTTTTACTTATTTCGTTGTGCCTTACACTGCATCTTTAAGTCTTTTGGTTCTCCAGTTGTTGGATTTCTTTGGCATCTCAGCGGTTAGATGGCATCTCAGGCTTCTACTAACAGTGGTTGTTTCAACATTTGTTCCTCTGCAAGCTCACAAAACACATGCAAAAAAAGACGTAAATATGGAATTGAGCATTCCCAATTTATCTGAAGAACTGTTGTCTTTACACCAAAGCCTTTCCTTAGCCATTGTGAAGGCTGAGGTTTTATGCCAGAAAATGAATTCTCTTAACAGAATTGCTGGGGCTGCATCTGCTTCTTGACACTTTTGGTTTGGGCATGCAGTTTCTCCTACTAGCAGTGATTGCACTATAGTTGAGCAAGGAACTAACAGTCGCAATCAAGTCTTCATTAATGTTTCTCTTACTAATCCGTTTGTCATAACAGAAGCCTCAACAAAAAGAACTGATGTTAATGGAATCAGCCTGGTCAATTCTGTTAACAGTAAGTTTAATATTTACGAACTGGAGAAGAAAGTTTTTACATTGCTGTCACTAGATTTTGACATTTTCCATCTTAAAGCTTGTGTTGAATTTAAGCAAGCTCCACTTGGACTCAGATGCTACTGTTTTCCTAAAGGAATTTCTACTAGTGACTGGATTAACAAAGACTTAGTTTCTTTATACAATAATGCAGGCCTTGAAACCTTGAAACTTTTAATTAAATTTAATGAAGATGAAAATTGTGTATTAAAAGCATGAGCTATGGAATTAAATAGTTTAATTTTGAATGATCCAAATTTTGTTTTGTATAAATCATTGTATAATAGTTTAGAGGTAAGATTCAAAGACGTACTGCCACTTTAACAACCAGGAAAAGGAAAAAATTAGCTAGAGACTGTGAGGCATATGCCAACAGTTCAGCTTATGTGTTGAAAGGTTACAAGTCTAATAATGATGCTAAAGGTCAGCACAGGGATGAGGATGTTTCCTCTTTCAATATTGCTGATGTGCAGGAATTTCCACCTTTAAGTACTAATAATACTAACACCTTGTCCTAAAGACAACGGGGTTGTTTCTAATGACCCTCTTGGTGTTAGTAATGTTAATTTGGCTGTGGTGCATTCCCCTTTCCCCTTATATTCTCCCATTTTAAACACGTCACACAGGGGAGGGAGAGGAGGCAAGAAGCAAGGTTCCAAGAAAAGGGGAGGGGAAGAAAGAGGTAGTCCCAATGTGTACAATATACAATTTAAGTGATTTTGTTTTTAACCAGGATCAAACCTTGGTTTTGGAGAAAGGTTTTTCTTTTATTCCTTCTCAAAGGGCCAATACTGTTGACATTGTTCTAGATTTGACATTATTTGTTAGGAAGTTAAATCAATGAAAGTTAAGGGGTATCTTTTGTTAAGAATTTCTTGATGCAGAATACTGATTTCAGTCTGATTAAGATCAATATCCATCTGCCTTCTTCTTGATTTGGTTGTAACAAACATTTTTTTTCTTTTTCAATGGAAAGATTTATCAACAGAGTGGAGTTGCTATGGGGGCTAAGAAGGCCCCTGTTTTTTAACATACTGAACACCACCTTGAAAATCAAAGAGTTAAAGTGGCAGGTTGCATTGAGGGATGACAGAGCCCCCGGTTTAAATGGGGTTTTAAACATTAAAGGTTTGCTCAAAAACAAATTATTTTATTAGTATTTAACTAATTAAATGTTTTTTATTGGTTGGACAGTTAACTGATTTTGTATCTAAAGAGTCATTCTTAGTTGATTATTTGTATTGTTTTGATGAAGTTCGAATCAATAAAAAGAAAGAAAGTGGTAAACTAACACTTAGTTCCTTTGCTGTTTTTCTTGAGCTTTTTGGCATGTTTTTTTATTTAAGTAGTGAATATTGTAATAGATGTAAAAGAACAGGAAGCTGAATTATTAGAAAAGGGTAGGAATACGTTATATCGAGAAAAAAAACAGAATTTGTGGGAAAACAGGTATTGAACAATTCATGTAATGTTGCTTAAACTATATAACAACATATGTGATGTATAACATTTATAAATGTGAACTTGTTAATATGGTTTGATTACATTTATACCTCTTTCTAATTTCTCCAAGTCTTTTGGGTTTCTATTACCATGATGGGAATGGACCCCATTTGTAAGTCAAAGTATGATTAAAGTTCATGAAATTAGTATTATTTCAGTCTTTGATGTCAGCAGGAATTGCTCTTCGCAGCACCCATAATGTGTCAGTAATGACTGCTTCTGCAATTCATATGGAGTTACATGTATTGGTAACTTATCTAAATAAGATTGTAGATTCTTTTTTATAAGACCCATTGCTCCTACTAGTACTGGAACTGTCTGAGTATCTTTCTTCCACATTGCTCTCGTTTCTGCCTGCAAATCCTGATATTTTATACCTTTGTTTTATTATTGATCCTTCATCAGTTCCCAAATACTTATACACTCCTTCTTGCTCAAGTTCTTTTATATCACATTCTTGTCCCAAACTGATGTTTTCTTGGTACTGCAGTTTTCCTGCTTTAAAGGTTACTTTCGCACACTTATCAAGACCAAATGACATTTTTATATCATCTGAAAATGTTTTGAGAACTTTGCAGTTGTGCTTTCAGTTCCTCATCTGATGAGCTATACAGTTTTAAATCATCGACAAAGAGAAGATGAGCTATCTTTACACTTTGTTGTTTTCTAGGAGCCAAATTATAGCCATTAACTAATCTGTTACGTAGACAGCTTAATGGGTTAACGGCAACCCAGAATAGCAGAAGTGACAGGAAGTCACCCTGGAATATCCCCCTTTGGATTTTTTATCCCTGAAAAAATAATTTGCCCTTTATTGTGGCTTAATGACAAAGTGGTCTACCACTGTTTCATGGTCACTGTAATGTAGTTGATCAGTGTAGGATGTATCTATACATTTTAAGCAGTCTTTTAGCCATGAATGTGGGATACTACCAAATGCTTTTTTGCCATACTTATATTCTTCCCCTTTTTACATTTCTCCATTATGACTTTATTCAGCAACAAATAATCTTTAGTTCCATATGACTTTGTTTTTTGCCCTTTTGTTCTATTGCTGTGATTGAGTTTTCTTCTGAATGACTATAAACTCTGTCAGCATCAATTCTGATGTATAGTTTATAAGTCATCGGAAGGCAAGTTATTGGTCTATAATTTTTAAAGCACCTTGTAGGTTCACTCTTAAGTAGGAGCATTGCTTTTCCTGTTATTAGCCAGGTTGGTGTCTATTCAGGATGTCCATATAAATAGTTCTTACTCATGGCTAAATCTTCATTGCAAAGATGTTAATACTTTTAACCAGAAGTTAGGTACTGCATCTGTGACCGGTGTTTTCCAGTTAGAAGCTTTTCTTAACATTGTTTCAATCTCTCTAGCTGTTCCTTCATCCCATTTCATATCCTCTACATTTGAGCTTCTTATTCTTTCTTTTACTTCTTCTCTCCATTTAGCATCTTTGTTATGTTCCACAGGATCTTCATAAATACTTCTCAAAAATGTATCTATTTCTTCTTTTTTGGGTGGTGTTCCAATTCTTTTTACCTTGTTTCACAATTCTCTACAAAACTTTTTGAGGTCCTCAATAAATTCCTTATTTTGTTTGTAATTTTTCCTTTATATTTATCTGTGCATCTTCTGAGTTTTTCTGCCTGTGCTGATATTTTTAGTTTAGTTGCGATAGTGCATGGCAGATTCTTATCTGTTATAATATTGCAGATTGCTTTTATCACGTCTATCTTTCTGAGTATTTTTGTTGATCTGTTCCCTCTTCTATACTCCTCTAACGGTCACACTTTTGTCTTAACTGCTTTATAGTTTTCTCTATTTGATACTTCCATGATGGTATTAGATTTCTCCCCTTCCTTTCCCTTACTACCCCGTGTTCTTGTGGTAGAATTTTATCTGTTATTTAGTTGCACAGTAATATAACCTGTTTACTTCTGTTATATTGCATGGATCTCTATGAATAGTCCTAATTACTGTGTTCATTTGTTTTATCAGACTTCTGAGTTTTGGAGCTTTATTGACCTTCTGCAGTTTATTTCTTTCATTGATCTTAATATGTCTATCTATGTCTATTAAATCAAGTAACTCTTCTCTTAGTTAATTTTTTTCTAAACTGAGGGCACATTTTTTTTTTGTTTTCCATTTCCTGCCGGCATTGTATAGAAAGTTCTATAGCATCTTCCTGTGGCACCTTATCTTCAATTTCATCCTGTGCCATCAGTTGATCTGTCATATGGGAACTCACTAGCCTATCACTTCTCAACATTGACTGCATCAGAGCTTCCACAATGTTTATATCAATGTAAGTTTGTCTGTGTCACAAGAGATAATTCAATGAAGGTGTTTAAAAAAGCTAAACAACAACTTACAGTGCAAATATCAAAGATAGATTTATTCAATAACATCTAAGGTTTCATCTGATGTCATGCAACAGTTTGCATGTCACTTGTTTTTTGAAGTATTAAAAAGATATAGAATACTGTTTATGTTCATAATTACTAACAAACAGCTAGCAATATCTCAGGTGCAGTGTGATATAAATGGATATTAACAATGAATTTCCCTGTCTCCAGCCATGGCATATCACACCATACCCCTTGATTACATGAAGGATTCTCAGTTATGAAAATATGAACACAGATATGAAAATATTAATATGTGCCAAATTGTGATTAATTTCTCTACTGTAGTACATGCTAGATTAACAATCTCATTGTCATTTTAGCATCCCTTGCTCTAATACTGCTATTACTAGCTAGAAAGTTGCTTAGCTAAAAAATCCATATCAAAAAACAAAAACAAAAAAAAAAAACAACTGTACACCATAAGGAGATAAGGGTTTTAACTAGAAATATACAAAAAAGGCATTTTAGGCTTGATGAGTTAAAACAAAATGCACAATAACAATGAATATTAAATTACAACAAACAAAAACTCAAGTAATAAATATACACAACATATCACAACAGTAATGTGCATAACTGATATAAAACAAAGAGAAGAACATATAATACATCTGAATTAACAATAATATCAAAAAAGACAACACAAGAAATAAAGACAATTTAAAAAAATAATCATCAATTTTATCTCTAAATTACAAAGCTGTTTTGAATTTTGTAGTTAATTTCAATACTCTGGTAAAATTTATAACATTCAAAAATTCAAATCAGAGGTGCTGTGCAAATGAAGCTACTGTGAGATAATATTATGTTTAGGAAATGCACCTACGATTATATAAAAATGGTCTATTTTTATAGTGTTATAACTGAACTATAGCCAGAGCCTAACCATGTACTGAAGCAACAAAATGTTGTATAGTGATATCCTGACCTGTGACGCTGAAGAATATATCCCTGATTGCGTCCCAAACAAATCCACGTTTAACTAGGAGATAGGAGGACCGTGTTGGGGCGGGGGTGAGTGGTCAGCACTAGCTCACTCATCTTGGGGGCAAAAGGCAGTATTTGCTAGCCATGCTAGAGACAGCTACAGCAGGACAGATGTATTATCCACAGCAGTAGCCAACAGACACTTGTATTACCACTGGACTATGACTTTCCTGGAACAGTATGTGCAGTAGTTCGCAAACACTTCCAGATCACAGCTACTGAAAAGCTTGTGATGGGACTGAGGTAACTTGGTCCTCTTCAACTATAAACTGGCCTGTTTTCTACCATCCACCTCTCTCTCTCTCTTTTCCCTAATGGACGAATTTGACTGTTGAAGTCCTTGACCAAGGAAAAGGATGACCTAAGCCTTCATCCTGTGTTTGGGGCACCAATGAACTCCTCAGGCACAGTACGGCTGTAGAGCTCTCAGTCTGACAAAGAATGGACCCTGTGTGTCCTCCCAGGGTAAAGGCTCATAAGATCTAGTGGGCTATAGTTCCCATACCTCAGGTGGAGGAACAAATGGTCATCTAGGTGAGTCAAGAGGGCTGGGGAGGGATAAATGTAATCACTTACATAGTCAACAATAAAGGCAAAGGAATAAAGAACTTGTTGGCAACTGTTGTTACTGTCCACTTAAAATTAAAACACTTCTCTCTTTTTTTCTGAGAAATAACTTCCAAATGTCATTTCACAGGCCAGTTATTCTGATTAATATTAGAGACTGAAATGGAAGCAGCTATTTCAGTTGTGGGGCTTTACAATTTTGTTCAATTTGCCACAATCCTCCTTCGTTAATTTTGCTGGTGTCCCTATCTCTTCCTAACACCTGGTAACTCTGCTGGGGTCTCATAATACAAATATTCCTAAAGGAAGGCATCTCCTTCTTTTAATGTTGCTGCATGTTTCTTAATGCATTAACTTATCTGGACACAACTTGTTTCATGTAGGAGAGGCCCTGACCTTTGCACCCTTATACAATCCCACTAACGCCTATAATATTTCTTGTGGTATCGGTTTATCTACCTGTAGGGGAGACATCCTTTAGCAAAATGGCTCTGATTAGCAGGAATAGCCTACCTGAATACAACAGATGTACCATAATCTATCAAAATTCAGAACTAAATTGAGGCAGAGCCCAGCTAACTGCTATGCATGTGACTACATTGGAGATAATGGATGATCATCATTTTAATACTGATTCCAGGTACAGCTAATCACTTTGGCTTACTTACTTTCATGTTTTCTGTGTTCCTTAAATATGTACAATGTTATATATCTATATATATATATATATGTGTGTTTTAATGAATGTATTTTTGTGTATATAAACCATGAATGTTTTATACATGTGTGTGTGTGTATATATATATATATATATATATATATATACACACACACACACACACACACATATATATATATATACACATACATACATACACAGTGGATATAAAAAGTGTACACACCCCTGCTAAATGCCATTTTTTGTGATATAAAAAAATGAGACCATAATAAATCATTTCAAAACTTTTCTCACCTTTAATGTGACCTATAACCTGTACAATTAAATTGTACAATTAAATTGAAAAATAAACAAATCTGTTATGGGAAAAAATAAAAAATGTACAATAAGCTGGTTGCATAAGTGTGCATACCCTTAAACTAATACTTTGTTGAAGCACCTTTTGATATAATTACAGCATTTGGTCTTCTTGGGTAAACACCTGCCATCAATTAAAGAGACGCTGATAAACCCCGAATAAAGTTCAGCTGTTCATTTTCCTGACATTTACTCAGTTGCCTGCTACAGCAAAAGCAGTGGTTCACAGAGAACTTGCAAAGCATCAAAGGGATCTCATTGTTGAGAGGTATCAGCCAGGAGAAGGGTACAAAACCATTTCCACAGTACTGGATATACCATGAAACACAATTGTACAGTTTATAGGTCACATTAAAGATGGGAAATGTTTTGAACTGATTTATTGTGGTCTCCTTTTTTATATCACAAAAACCTGGTATTTAAACAGGGGTGTGTACATTTTTTATATCCACTGTATATATATACATACATACATATATATATATATATATATATATATATATATATATATATACACACACACATATATATGCACATATACATATATATATATATATATATACATATATATATATATATTTATATATATATATATATATATATATATATATATACACATATATACACACACACACACACACACACACACACACACACACACACACACACACACACACATACACAGGGGAACTGAATATCGCTGATTCCTCGTTTGGCTGATATCCGTTTAGCTTTCAAATGTTGACTGCCTACACAAATGGTGAACAGGTTTGCCAAGACTGCACAATACTCAGGGTTGGAAAATATGCCCTTTCATTCATGTCTTCATACATACACATAAGTACACATTGTTAAATAATCCTGAATTCTCTATAGATATGTGTGTGCTTAACATGGTACACATTGTTAAATAATACTGAATTCTCTATAGATTTCTGTGTGCTTAATATGGTACACATTGTTAAATAATACTGAATTCTCTATAGATGTGTGTGTGCTTAATATGGTACACATTGTTAAATAATATTGAATTCTCTATAGATATGTGTGTGCTTAATATGGTACACATTGTTAAATAATACTGAATTCTCTATAAATTTGTGTGTGCATAATATGGTACACATTGTTAAATAATACTGAATTCTCTATAGATTTGTGTGCGCTTAACATGGTACATATTGTTAAATAATACTGAATTTTCTATAGATGTGTGTGTGCTTAATATGGTACACATTGTTAAATAATACTGAATTCTCTATAGATGTGTGTGCTTAATATCGTACACATTGTTAAATAATACTGAATTCTCTATAGATATGTGTGTGCTTAATATGGTACACATTGTTAAATAATACTGAATTCTCTATAGATATGTGTGTGCTTAACATGGTACACATTGTTAAATAATACTGAATTCTCTATAGATTTGTGTGCGCTTAACATGGTACATATTGTTAAATAATACTGAATTTTCTATAGATGTGTGTGTGCTTAATATGGTACACATTGTTAAATAATATTGAATTCTCTATAGATATGTGTGTGCTTAATATGGTACACATTGTTAAATAATACTGAATTCTCTATAGATTTGTGTGTGCATAATATGGTACACATTGTTAAATAATACTGAATTCTCTATAGATTTGTGTGCGCTTAACATGGTACATATTGTTAAATAATACTGAATTTTCTATAGATGTGTGTGTGCTTAATATGGTACACATTGTTAAATAATACTGAATTCTCTATAGATATGTGTGTGCTTAATATCGTACACATTGTTAAATAATACTGAATTCTCTATAGATATGTGTGTGCTTAATATGGTACACATTGTTAAATAATACTGAATTCTCTATAGATATGGGTGTGCTTAATATGGTACACATTGTTAAATAATACTGAATTCTCTATAGATATGTGTGTGCTTAATATCGTACACATTGTTAAATAATACTGAATTCTCTATAGATATGTGTGTGCTTAATATCGTACACATTGTTAAATAATACTGAATTCTCTATAGATATGTGTGTGCTTAATATGGTACACATTGTTAAATAATACTGAATTCTCCATAGATTTGTGTGTGCTTAATATGGTACACATTGTTAAATAATACTGAATTCTCTATAGATATGGGTGTGCTTAATATGGTACACATTGTTAAATAATACTGAATTCTCTATAGATATGGGTGTGCTTAATATGGTACACATTGTTAAATAATACTGAATTCTCCATAGATATGTGTGTGCTTAATATGGTACACATTGTTAAATAATACTGAATTCTCTATAGATATGGGTGTGCTTAATATGGTATACATTGTTAAATAATACTGAATTCTCTATAGATATGGGTGTGCTTAATATCGTACACATTGTTAAATAATACTGCATTCTCCACAGATATGTGTGTGCTTAATATGGTACACATTGTTAAATAATACTGAATTCTCTATAGATTTGTGTGTGCATAATATGGTACACATTGTTAAATAATACTGCATTCTCTATAGATTTGTGTGTGCTTAATATGGTACACATTGTTAAATAATACTGCATCCTCTACAGATATGTGTGTGCTTAATATGGTACACATTGTTAAATAATACTGAATTCTCTACAGATATGTGTGTGCTTAATATGGTACACATTGTTAAATAATACTGAATTCTCGATAGATACGTGTGTGCTTAATATGGTACACATTGTTAAATAATACTGCATTCTCTACAGATATGTGTGTGCTTAATATGGTACACATTGTTAAATAATACTGCATTCTCTATAGATTTGTGTGTGCTTAATATGGTACACATTGTTAAATAATACTGCATTCTCTACAGATATGTGTGTGCTTAATATGGTACACATTGTTAAATAATACTGCATTCTCTATAGATTTGTGTGTGCTTAATATGGTACACATTGTTAAATAATACTGCATTCTCTACAGATATGTGTGTGCTTAATATTTTTATTATTTTATTTCATTTTATTTTACATTTGTTAACCGGGCTAGTCTAGCTGGATATATATCCATTTTCAGTAGAGGCCCGGGGAGAAAAGCTCCGCACAGATATACAAATATGTAAAAATATTGTTACATGTTAATTAGGATTAATAAACCAAATGAAACAGGTAGTTATAACATATCAGAGATCAAAAACACTTAAGAAAAGTACAGTGAACATAATATAGCTTAAGAAAGCTAAAACAGATATAATACAGTAATTATTATGTACAATAGTTCACATCAGGTTAAAGAATTTAAGCAATATGTTTATTAGAGTTTAAATGGTGTCAGTCTTAATTATAAGTATTTAAATGTTTGGAAGTATGGTAAGAAGAGGAAGAAACAGGGGTAAAAGGCAGTTGTTAGGGTTACTACAAGGGCATAGCCAGTGCCTTTGGAGGTATTTTTTTAGTGTTTGTTTAAAGAGTGGCAAGGATGTAATTCGTGTTAGTTCACTGGGTAGCAGGTTCCAGTTTTTTCCTGCTGTGTTGGTAAACAGAGAGTCACCAGCTGTAATTATTAGACTTAGTTAAGCTTGCAAGGAGTTTGCTAGAAGAGCGTAAGGAGTTCAGATTATTATATGGGATTAAGAGTTTTGAGAGTATAGGGGTATTACTGGGTTGGTAAAATATTTTGTGGGCAATAGTGAGTTGGGGGATTATCAGATGTTTTTGGAATTCCAGCCAGTCTAGTTGCCTAAGATTAGAACAGTGATGAGTTCTGATGGGATTGCCAGTAGCGAATCTGGCAATATTACTGTAGGAAGTTGCTAATTTGTTGAGGTTAGTTTTCTTAAGGTTGGTAAATATAGGTGAGGCATACAGAAGAGTTGAGATTAGATGGGAGTGAGCGATCTTGGCTCTGACTGTTGAGGTTAAGAAAGGTTTTATTCTATATAAGGATCCTATTTTTCTGTTGATTATTTTAATGGTGTTGTTTATATGGTGATCAAATGAGAGATTTTTGTCAATGGTTATTCCTAAACGTTTGGTGGTAGAGTCAGGGAAAATGACAGTGCCATTATTTGAAGAGATTGAGAAGTCTGGGGGGGTGGACCTAGTAGTGGGTGTGAAGAGAAGGAGTTTTGTTTTTTTGGCATTAAGAAGGAAGCAACGTTTGGTAAACCATGTTTCTACAGTATTAAAAACATTTTGAGTACGAAAGTATAGTTCAGTCGGAGAGGATGCTGAGCATATTAGTGTGGAGTCATCTGCATATTGAATACAGGTGGCTTGAGGAATTGCTACATGGAGATCATTAATAAATAAGGAGAAAAGAAGTGGTCCAAGAATGGAGCCCTGAGGGACCCCGATGGTGACAGGTAAAAAGGAAGAAATTTGATTTTCCCAGAGAACTGCCTGTTGCCTATTGCTGAGGTATGACCTAAACCATTTAATGGCCAGAGAATCAAAGGAAAGAGATTCAAGAATATTAATTAGGAGGGTATGGTTAACCATGTCGAAGGCTTTAGAGAGGTCGATGAAGAGTGCAGATGAGAGGATGTTTTTGTTGCGGTTACTATTGATGGTCTCTGTAAAGGATAGGAGGGCAGTGGTGGTACTATGTGATGGTCTAAAGCCATGTTGACAGCTTGCTATTATGGTACACATTGTTAAATAATACTGCATTGTGTATAGATATGTGTGTACTTAATATGGTACACATTGTTAAATAATACTGAATTCTCTATAGATGTGTGCGTGCTTAATATGGTACACATTGTTAAATAATACTGAATTCTCTATAGATTTGTGTGTGCTTAATATGGTACACATTGTTAATACTGAATTCTCTGCAGATATATGTGTGTGCTTAATATGGTACACATTGTTAAATAATACTGAATTCTCTATAGATATGTGTGTGCTTAATATGGCACACAGTGTTAAATAATACTGAATTCTCTAAAGATTTATGTGTGCTTAATATGGTACACATTGTTAAATAATACTGAATTCTCGATAGATTTGTGTGTGCTTAATATGGTACACATTGTTAAATAATACTGAATTCTCGATAGATTTGTGTGCGCTTAATATGGTACACATTGTTAAATAATACTGAATTCTCTATAGATATGTGTGTGCTTAATATGATACACATTGTTAATACTGAATTCTCTACAGATATGTGTGTGCTTAATATGGTACACATTGTTAAATAATACTGAATTCTCTATAGATTTATGTGTGCTTAATATGGTACACATTGTTAAATAATACTGAATTCTCGATAGATTTGTGTGTGCTTAATATGGTACACATTGTTAAATAATACTGAATTCTCGATAGATTTGTGTGCGCTTAATATGGTACACATTGTTAAATAATACTGAATTCTCTATAGATATGTGTGTGCTTAATATGGCACACATTGTTAAATAATACTGAATTCTCTATAGATTTATGTGTGCTTAATATGATACACATTGTTAAATAATACTAAATTCTCGATAGATTTGTGTGTGCTTAATATGGTACACATTGTTAATACTGAATTCTCTACAGATATGTGTGTGCTTCATATGGTACACATTGTTAAATTTAATACTGCATTCTCTATAGATTTGTGTGTGCTTAATATGGTACACATTGTTAAATAATACT
>NC_056731.1:1870741070-1870821070 GCF_019279795.1 Protopterus annectens | reverse complement strand
GGCTCATCATAAACCAAACACTACAACACCTGTTAGCACATGCACAGTAAAAGCTCACTATGTAATTAGCCACTCCAAAATAAGTGCACCTAGACACCCTCCAATCAAAAGTGTAGCAGTGATTGGCTACTCCAATATTAGACAGATTGTCTTAACTCTCACAAGGCTGGACAAAGAGAGAGAGACAGTGAACTGCCTTTCCAAAGCCAAGATCTCCAAAATATTAAGGACCCTAAGAACCATTAAGCCAAGCAAATATGATGATGACCAGGTAGTGGTCTGTGTTGGTGTGAATAACCTGGCATGTAAAATCCTGATAGATATCCAAACAGACACAACAGAGTCTTCCATGCATGTCACAAATACAGGTAAAACCTTCTTTCTGAGTGGAATCCTTCTTCCTCCTTGAATGATATAAAAAAATAAATAAAAAAAAGATGATTGGCTTCACTAACTGGATGCATAGTTTGTGTCATTCTAGTGGGATCCACTATGTGTCAACATGGCAGGAAATATGAGACCGTCACACTTCCTTTGCAAGGGATGGCTTGCAACTCTCATTTCAGGGGTTCTGCATACTGGCTAAATCCTGGGTCTGCCACCACAGTGTCGTTTTTAATCGTAGTTCAGCTAAGGGATCAACTAACTTAACAAAAGAAACATATGAAGCACCAAACAACATCAAGGTATTTCAGTGTCAAGAGTCTAAATAACAAACTGCCTGATCTTGAGGCCCTGCTGTATTTAAAGCACATACATGTGCACATTGTTACAGAAACTTGGGTTAAAAGTACTGAAAGAAAGTTTTGCTCCTGCCACACCCTTCAGGCCAATGATAACATGGATGGAGTACTCATATATGTTAAAGATCACATCACTTTCAAGCAGATCCCTAACAGATCTGAAAACTGAACTGACTGAGATCCAAAACACACTAAAAAGGACCAACTATCACATCACAGCACAATACGGGACCCGCTCTAAACTCCCAGAAAACCATGTTAGGTTCTTAAATACACCGGATGAATTACAATTTAACACCTTTTCTGAATTATCACTTGTGACATTAGCAAACATACATTCATATAAAAAGAAAACAAACGATGTTAACATGCTCACAGTTGCAAACATTGTACATCACATATATTCCTCTGTGCAATCTCCGTCAATCCAACATTATATAAATAGCTCAACTTCTGCCTTCCTTTAAACATCACTCCCCCTCCAAAACATTATTCTACATGTATTGTTCCCATAATTTCCATTTATTCTATTTAATTTGCTCCTACCCTTTTCTAACGATCCCACTTATGGCTCTTTTATCTCTGTTACTATAATTACAGCTTCAAAAACAGTTGGTTTAGATTTGATTTCCATTTTCTAGTAACCGCTTTTTGGCAGCCACCAGAAAATGTAACAGGTCTTACTATGACTAGACAATTCAGATCCTGCATCCCAGCTCAAAAAATTATTTCCTTAGTTGCACCTATTTGCTCAACTAATATTTCTGACAGTGCACTGTGTAGAGAATTTATAATGTCTGCTATCTGTATTATTTCATTAGCAGTAACTGGTGCTCAGTTTGAAGTTGGACATTAACTGCTAGTGTACACTTGTGTGAAATAAATTGTAATATTGTATGGAACACGTTTGAAACTGTCCCCAGTTTTACAAAATGTTCTTATATTTGCCTAATGTGTTTGGTCTGCAAGTTACTCTCATATTGTTTGGTTAGTTTACAGTCTGCCTTTACATGACTGGTGTGCATTTACATGATACATGCTGTAGTCTTTACTCTCTATCGCGGTGCTGCCTTTGTAAAACCAAGTTGAAACTATTCGTGATTTTGCAGAATGTGCCTAAGTCTGCCTTATCTTGACCTTTTCCTAATAGAATTTGGGGTCAACTGCCCACATAAGTTACCAAATCCAAAAATATTACTTTAGTCCATAATTCTGACACTAGTTATTTTTTTGAGACAAGCCTTCCTGTAGGATGGCTGAGCGTTTTGGGGATTTGATCACTGCTCTGAGCTTGCTCCTTTACGGCCATTATTTTATTTAATTTCATGATTATTATTAATAACAACTGTCATAAAGGAGGAGGTGTTAGAAAAAATCTCTGAAGGGCGGGGGGGGAGTTGTCAAAAATATTTCTACTCTGGGTGTCAAATATGTTAAGTTACACCACTGTGAAACACACCCACCCATAGAGTTGTTCATCCTGAGCATAACCCACTAGTTTTGTCCCTGAAGTATGGTGCACAGCTGTTTAGATGCCACTTCACAAAGGTGGACCTACCACTGGCCCCAGAAACTACAGACCCATTAGCCTGACTAGTCTTTTCTGTATAGTCATGGAACATATCATAACTGATCTAATAAAAAAAATCTTATAAGGCTTGATACCTAGTAGTTCAGCTTTGTTAAGGGTAGATCCAGTCTAATGAATGTGGTTAACTCCTTTGAGAAAGTAAATTAAAGCTGTGGACAGTGGACATGCTGTACATATAGTATACCTTGACCTGGCTAAGGCTTTTGACACAATACTACATCCTAACATAACACACAAGCTGAATAAGCTCCAAAATGACCCATATATAGTTAGGTGGATAGCAGTTTGGTTAGGGATAGAGCCCATGTAGTGAGTGTAGCAGGTGCATTCTCAGTAACATGAATGTGATGAGTGGTGTTCCTCAGAGCACTATAGTGGCACCTCTACTATTTGGCATGTACTTCACAGAGCACCACATTATAAATGGGGATCTCTGGCTAACCAAATTTGTGGATGACTGTAAAATTAGTGTCATCTTCAAGTCCCCTTCTGATATACAGAAGCTCCTAACACACATCAACTGGTGCTCAGAAAACAGGTTAAATCTAAGTACTAATAAGTGTAATATAATCACATTTGTAAAAAAAAAAAATTAATTTATCTAATAGTATAGACATTACCCCACCTCTAAATGGATGTGTGGTGAGACACCTTGGAACATGGGTAGATAATTCCCTTGTCTTTGGCCATCACTTTACAACAGTAGTTAGGAAATCTTTCAACATGGATATTCTTGCCCCTCTATATTTTGCATTGATCAGACATATAATCAAACAAAGTGCCCCTTTTGGGATGTATCTTGCTAGGCGTATCAAAAAACTGAAGACACCCAGAGGTTCCTAACTAAAATAATCACAGACTTAAAACAGAAGAGCTACCAGCAAAGACTAGAAGCACTGTTGCTTTATTCAGTGTCCTACAGACTTGTTAGGAGGGATCTGTGCCTAGCCTTTTGGAAATTAGGGATCCCATAGTGCAAGAACTCTTATAACTGCACAAATCAAACAATCCAAGTAACAGCAGTATCAGAAATCAAAACCTGCTTCAGCAAACAGAACACAGTGGAGAAAGATAAGGCATGCATTGCTTACACCTTATCTGAAACAAACTTCCACTCCAAATTAACCTATGCAATACACTATCTTCCTATAAAAAGGAATTACAAAACTGGATGGGTTTCTGCAAATTTATCTGTAATCTTACTGGCCTGTTGCTCCTTGGGAAAAAGGAGGTAAGGTTCAAAGGTGGGTACTGGTAAGGCACAAATAGCCACTGAGCTCACTTATCTTGCATATTCTATAATCCTATTATTACATGAAGTGCAAGGAGAGAGCACATCATGTGTTATACTGCCCAGGAATTTTACACCAGTTACAGATATGTAGACATGAAGTATACGGCATGTAACACAATCAGAAACCTAAAGAAGAAATGTCATCTCACAACTTTCTAGCACTGTCAGAGAATAAGTTTGGGACAAATTTACTTTAGTTCAAACATGACCACTGACTGACTGATCTGTTGGATAATTATTTTAAACTTCCAGAAACAGTAAAGTTGAGACATAACAAGTCATGTAATGTAATTAGTGTTTTAAAAACTGTGTCTCAAGATGTGGAATACCGAAATTAGTGCTAGGTTTGTCAGTCAAGACTTTAAAAGGTTAGGAAAATAATGAAACTTTAAGCAGGGTATATCCAGTGGAACCCCCCCCCCCCGATAAACGCCCATAACACTCAGGATCCAAATGGGTTAGGGATGCATGGTCAGGCTTGTAAGGGCCTTATTGGTCATTAGCCTAGTAACAACTTATGAAAAGATGTAGATGATACCCAAACTGTGAGGAATGTCAAAGAGTAGGAGTAAACATTCTGCAACTACTTTGTTGTGGACAGCAGAGACTTGAGATGACCTAATGTCATTGTTGAAAAGCAGTCAGAGCAAGAATTTCCAAACAAATTTCTAGTATAAAAAGAGGCAAAAAACTGAGAGTGCAAGCACTGAACACTGTGCATAAAGCTCAGACAGAAATGGTCATTCACAAAATGCAAAGAAGCCACAATATTATTATTATGTGCAAGGGTCAAATTTACAGATTTACAAGAGGAATCAAAGACACCTGTACAAGGCTGTCAGGACTGAATCTAGTTTGTTGAGTCAAAGAGCTGAATAGAAGAACTTGATGAGAAAACTACCTCCTCAGAGACTGATGAGATCAGAAGTTGGAAATGATGCATCTGCTAAACAGAAAAACTATTTAAAAAATGGAAGAGCAAGGACCAAAGAGAAATTATAAGAATTCTTAAAAACAGAAAACCAGTTCAAAAGTCATATCCAAGTCAGTAATGGAGCTACAGCTACAGTTTAGTAATAAAGCTGATGTAGCTGGAGTTGATACACAGCAAAGGACTGTGCAAATGTTTAGGTTTGGAAGATTACGTATTCAGTGTCTTAAAGACTATTTAGAGCCAAAAAGGAGTCTAGTCTTTCTGGCCATTAGGGATCCAGTACTCCAGGACCTGTTATATCTCCACAAATCAAACAGTCCCACTAACACTGGAACTAGGGATCTAAACTTGCTTCAGAAAATAAACAAAACATGATGGAGGGATAGATTTGTCATGTAATGATTATTTTTCTCAGAGGCAAAGGTCCACTTCAGATTACGCAATGTGACACATTCCTTCTAGACATTTGGATGGGTATCCACAAACATGCACACCCGTCATCTTTGCTCAAGAATTCTGGACAAAGCCAAAAATAATGGGAGGACAAAAGGGTTAAAGTTGTAGTGACTATACATTCTTGTATGAAGTTGATCACTCTATAAGCTTAAAGACTGAACAGTATTTGATAACACTTGCAAACTCATCGAATGTGGACTGAATTATTTGTTGTTATCCATGACACAGTAGTTAGTGTAAAGTTAACAGCAGTATTTATGAAATTGCTTGTACAGTAAAGATATTTATTTATCAGCATGATTGCATGTAGTTCTTTTAAAATAAAAGGGGGGTGGCGACTATAGCTTTAAGAAAGGGATGTTACTTTAAGACAAAGGCATGTCATGCTATCTGCATCATCAAGCATTTGTGGTAAAGATCTTGAAATCTTAACACCTGCCTCAAACTGTATTTCTTCAGTTTACCATTTTGACATGGAAGACGTATCTTATAAGGTGTATCGGAGATGGATGAGTGCTCTGTCTGAGTAATTTCTCTCATGTGATGTCTGAGTATGTTGTTGCAGCTGCAACAAAATTATGAACCAGTGTGGGCAAAAAAAAATAATAATAATAATAACCTGCATCCTGAATTATAAACAGTACAATCTCTCATCTATACAGCACGATGGCAATCATTTCAAATATTGTGGATGAGAAAATGAGCTAAGTGCCAGGAACTGAAGATGTAGCAGCAGCAAAGACAGATTCGGCAACGGATTTCAAATGTTGTATTACTCAATGTCAACACCACAGGCGGTCAGCTGTCAGGATGCTAAACAGGATGTTTGCCAGTAGATTTACTAATACATTTGTATCTAACTATAATATTAACTCAATGACTGTTACTTTCTGTAATACATCATAAGATTCAATACTGAAAAAAAAGGCTGAAAGAAAAACGACTTTGAGTTGTGAAAGCTAGTATTTTAGGCTGCTGATAGATTTAATCTTAACCGTGCAGCATGAGAAGTGAGTTGAAATAAACTGTCAAAAGAATGACAGAAGTCATGGAATTTGAAACCTGGGATCAGTTTGCAGACATACAGATAAGTTCTTTTTCTGTACAGTATAGCTATAACAGACTGCATTTTATGGCAGCATACTATGAAAACAGGAATTTTCAGAATACGAACTGTTTCAATAAATGACAGTCAGAATGATGGGACAACTGTCTAATCTGTACACGGGTTTCTTTTACTTCCTTGGATATATCCATGTGACTTTCTCATTCTTTTAACCCAGTGGTGTATGCAGCGCTATAAGCATCAGCTTTAGAATCACCTACTATAGTCATTCATAATTCAGCTTTGTCGTGATGTAGGTTCCCCAACTTTTCCTAACAGTTGGTTTCAGTGGACCATGACTACTTCTCCATACTTTGTGGTGGTAGTTGGGGGGGGGGGGGGGCTGCTGATGCTCTTTACTCATGCAGCAACCTTGGAGCAAAATCATGGATATTCCGCAAAATCAGGGACCGGTGAAAGGCATGCCCATGAAGTTTTCATGAAGAAAAGCCTTCAAATGTACTTACACACATATGTCAATAGCATAAATGACACTTAGGACAGTGACACTATATAAATTTACCGTATAAACATGGGGACAGTGTAATATATATGTGTGCATATGTGCACATGTATATATATATATATATATATATATATATATATATATATATATATATATATATATACATATATATATACATATATATATATATATATATATATATTTAGTTATTTATTTATCTATTGACATTTGTTGACCGGGAAAGTCCACTGGGCCAAACTGGCTCATTTTCAGTGGAGGGCCGGGTAGAAAACCTCCACAAAATTTTCTAAGTACACAAATTATGTACAAACAAAATGATGAAAGCTACATCTTTTCTAACAATTCCCAAAAAGATTTATAGACTAGAAGAAAAAAATATGTTGTATTGCAATGTACAAGACAGAGGAGTTATTTACATAGAAGCACAGATATACCGCAGCAGGCTATCTATATATATATATATATATATATATTTATATATATATATATATATATATATATATATATATATAAACATAGAGAGAGAGACAGAGACACAGACAGAAGACTCAGATCCTGCAGCAATCCACAATTCTCTCCGTATTGTGAGTTACAGTACAAGACTAAGGCTCCCAAACCAAATAAAATACAAAAAGTAAAAAGCATTAGAAATGAAAGAAACGAGGCGCAGACCCTGCAGCAGTTCACAATTTTCCCACTACTGTGAGGGATACTACAAGACTAAGGTTCCAGACCAAATTAAAAATTAAAATAGCTGACTTTTGGTTAAAAAAAAAGGAAAATGCAGAAAAGGACAATACGCAGCTCAGATTAACCCCCTGAATACTGGAGTGTGCACTAAATGACATGGGATTTTATGAAACAGAGGGTAACTCAAACTTTAAGACTCTAATGGAATACCTTACCAGTCTGAGCTATCAGTGTCCAGTAGAAATAGCACTGTGAGGGGATTGCAAACTCTAATTACAGGAAGGGCAGGCAGCCCAAAAGGCACCAAGTTTAAAAGCACAACAAGAGTTTGGGTGGGTAGGGAGGAAAAAATCCAAAAATCAATGCAATCAAACAATAGTTTAATACTCAGAGCTCTTGTAGCTCATCTCCTAAAACACAGTAAATGAGGGCATTTCTGCATAACTTTAGAAGTGTCCTTACCTTCCTAATGAGCAAAGTGGACACCGGACACCTGCCCCTTAAATAATTCCACCAATGGCAACCCTTCAATCTCAGTCCGAAATGGCAAGACTTTGTGCAGTTTCCTGACTTCTTAATCGAATACTTATAAAATTTCCATGATCCTCCATCTTCATCCTTCAACCAGTATTTAAGCAAATGAAGGCTCTGGGAGGTCAATGGACACATGGTCACAAGGACGACAGGATGCTGTTGTTGAAATGGCTGCAGAGGGATGAAAGACACAGTGGCCAAATAACCATTCTCTGCTACATGATACAGGTAATCTCCAAGACATACTGGCTAGGTAAGGGGCATCTCTCAATGCACACCCCTGTGTCCAAAGGTGTGCACAGCAGTGATTAGAGTTCCTAAACTCTGCTGATCCACTTACAGCAATTGTGTTAATTCCAGCATATGTTGGCTACAACCCCTCTGTTCACTCCTGCACAGGCAATAATCATATGGTCAGTACATATAATGGGCACACTGATATGTGGTACTATATGTGCCTGCCCTGGCCCACTATATGGTCATTTGACATAACCCTTGCTGTTGTGCCAGTCTCTTGGTTGACACAATGAAATGCTGACATGAATTTCCACTGACAGCTGTCCATGTAAAACAGTCTGCCACACTGGATGCCTCCCCTGTAATGGTCACAATTGTTTCTATTATTGGTGCCTTTTCTTGTTATAATCCACAAATGCAGGTGCTTGTGTCCATGTGTGTCTTGAATTCCTATTACAAGAACAAAAGTTCACTACTTTGAACTTGTAATAGGAAGTCTCATTTCTGCGAAAGTGAACTTTTGCGTAAGTGCACTTCACGAAAACACTGCAGCACAATGGAGGGCATAAAAAACAAGCCATGTCCTTTACTATGGTGAGATAGTCATGGACCTTAGGGTTAGTGCATGGGTTAGGGTAAGGAGATAGTTAGTAAAGCTATACCCTTACCCATGCCCTAACCCTAAGGTTCGTGACTATCGCACCACAGTGGAGGACATTGCTGTGTTCTTCACTGCACTGTAGTCGTCACGGACCTTAGGGTTAGGGCACAGGTCATGGTAAGGGGATAGCCCGTAGGGCTATCCCCTTACTAGGGCCCATGCCCTAACCCTAAGGTCCGTGAGTACTGCACGGAAGTTCAGTGCAACACCCGTTCATTGTACTGAACTTCGCATAAGTGCACTTTCGATTAAGTGCACTTTTGCTGCAGTGAGCATTCCACGCACTATTTCGAATTAGTGAAAATTCGATCTAGTGTATGGAACCGATGTGTCTTAACCTCTTAGCTGGATTAATTTTGATTCATATATCTCTGGATCCTCAGATCTCTAGTATGAGCAATAATTAATTAAATTCCTTAGGAATCTCTTTCCAAATGAATGGCACACAATTTACTATTTCCCATTTGATTCCATCTGACTATTTTTTTGCTGAGGAGGCTTCATCCCTTTCAGCACCTTCCATATATCCTTCCTCAGTAAAGTTCTACTTGCTACTACATCTGTCCTTTATATTTAGGCAGCCACAAGCCACATGCCATGGAGTCTGCACTGTCTCAGTAAAACTCTGTGTTGCCTTTAACCCCTCATTGCATACACCGTTAACCAGTCTCATACCTTCAAAGATGTTCTCTGCACTGAAACCATCAAAGTACAGGGTATACAGTCATGCACAACACCTTCAAAGATGTCCTCTGTACTGAACCCATCAGACAATGTACAGGATATACAGTCATACCCAACACCTTCAAACATGTCCTCTGCAATAAAACCATCAGACAAAGTATAGGATATACAGTCATGCACAACACCTTCAAACATGTCCTCTGCAGTGAAACCATTAGACAAAGTACATGATATACAGTCATTCTCAACACCTTCAAAAAGATGTCATCTACACTGAAACCATCAGACAATGTACAGGATATACAGTCATGCACACCTTCAAACATGTTTTCTGCACTGAAACCATCAAAGTACTGGACATACAGTCATGTACAACACCTTCAAACACATCCTCTGCACTGAAACCATCAAAGTGCAGGATATACAGTCATGTACAACACCTTCAAGCACATCCTCTGCAATGAAACCATCACACAAAGTACAGGATATACAGTCATGCACAGCACCTTCAAACATGTCCTCGGCACTGAAATCATCAGACAATGTACAGGATATACAGTCATGCACAGCACCTTCAAAGACATTATCTACACTGATACCATCAAAGTGCAGGATATACAGTCATGTGAAACACCTTCAAACACATCCAATGCACTGAAACCATCAGACAAAGTACAGGACATACAGACATGCACAGCACCATCAAACATTTCCTTTGCACTGAAACCATCAAAGTACATAATATACAGTCATGCACAACACCTTCAAACACGTTCTCTGTACTGAAACCATCAGACAATGTACTGGATATACAGTCATGCACAACACGTTCAAATACATTCTCTGCACTGAAACCATCATAGTACAGGATATACAGTCATGCACAACACCTTCAAACAAATCCTCTGCACTGAAACCATCAGACAATGTACAACATGTACAGTCATGCACAATACCTTCAAACATGTCACCTGCACTGAAACCATCAAAGTACAGGATATACAGTCATGCACAACACCTTCAAAGATGTCTGTCAGACAAAGTACAGGATATACAGACATGCACAGTACCTTCAAACAAATCCTCTGCACTGAAACCATCAGACGATGTACATTCATGCACAACACCTTCAAACATGTCCTCTGCACTGAAACCATCAGACATTGCACAGGATATATAGTTATGGACAATACCTTTAAACATGTCCTTTGCACTGAAACCATCTGACAATGTACACTACATACAATCATAAACAATACCTTCAAACAGGTCTTCTGCACTGAAACCATCAGACAATGTAAGAATATATAGTTGTGGACAACAGTTTCAAGCATGTTCTCTGCAGTGAAATCATGAGACACTGTACTTGACATACAGTTGTGGACAACACATTCATATATGTCCTCTGCACTGAAGCCCTCGGACATTGTACTGGACATACAGTCATACACAACAGCTACTGTTTAATCAGTAGACTCATGTTCATCTGCAAACATGTATCCCATTTCATCGACCCAACAGGCCTCCTGATATATATGTCTCATCTCAGTTTCATACAGCCAGAGCCTATTAGATTTATTTTATGGCTAATTTCTAAAAGCTTCAGCTTCCTTGCACTCAACGCATGTTCATTTTTCCACTGAGACTTGAAAATCTCATTCCAGACCATATCAAAACTAGGACCTTAAGCCAAGCACCCACGCCTTCACAACAGTCAAATAAAACCAGATTAGTGAAACTGAAAAATCTAGTCATCTTTTTACAAATGAATTTTACATTCAGTATTTTTTGCCAATTCCCAAATATAAGACTCACACAAAATCTTCACTGCCAATGACTGAACATAAACACAAATAAAGAGAAAATGAGAAACCCAAGCTGGTGTCTTACTGCAAAGCCCCTGAATGTTCTCCTGTTCAACTACTAATACAACAAATTTTATTTTAGCATACTTACAAATTCTTCTAAGAAATAAAATCTCTGAAGCATATCTCACATTGACAGGGCTACTATGCCATACTGAGTGTATTGTGTGCATCCAAATATGATAGAAAGATACAGATTCCGCACCCACTTGTCTTACCCACTGTTTTAATACAAATTCCAGTCACGCTGTTTAAACTGCTTGTACGTCCCTTAGTGAAACCAACCTGTTATGGGTGAAATGGTTGCATTAACTGATCGATGTACCTGACCAGTATTACTACAGAGATCTTGTAACCACAACATCACTTTAACTTTAAATTTAATATTAATTAGTACCTCTCCAAAAGCTCACAACCACTTAGTAAAAAAAAAACTGGAAAAAGCATAAAATAATGGGAAGACAAAGGCTCAAAAATAGGGACAAATTTAAAAAAATGGCTCCTATAAACTTAGAAAGTTGCTAGAATAACTGGACTCTGTTAGCATGCAGGTTCTGAAGGATATGAAGTCTGAAACTCAAATGTATGTTATTATTTAGTGATCTGAACTCTCAGTTATTTTTCCAGAATAACACAAATTTTATGAGGAACAGAAAACAATATGAGGCAAAATATGGATATTATGTGAAAATCTGGACAGTTAAGAGGTAAACCCCCTCAATAATTTATATAAATGTTTCCTCAGCTCACTTTTCTTTGCATTTTTTTCGGTCTCCATCATATCATACCTCCTTTCAAACAAACTGTTTTTTTGAGGGGGGGCAGCATTCTGCAGAGCAACATTGTGTAATTTCTCATTAAATTTATAAGACTCAACCATTTTCTCCATTAACCTGTCAAAACAGTCCTTATTTTGCTGGTGAAAAAGAGATTTTGCTATTTCACATATCAAACAAAAGAAGAAGAAAAAATATATTAATTCAAAAGTGACTACATTGTGATCTGAGAGGAATGTAGCTCTTCTCAGTTATGGAAAATAGCTATAATTCATTCACCAGTTACATGATTAATGCCATACGGGCTGGAAGCCTATCACAACACTTTATAAGTACAAGGCAAAGGAACTAATTCTGGGCAGATGGGACAATAGTCCATCACAGGACACACACACACAAGCAGACACATGCAATTCCCCTACAGCACTATAGCACATTGCTAGAAAATGGTTCACCCACTGAAAACCTATGCAGCCAACACTGTAGACATACAGACTCATTAGAGAACACACCCCAGGAGAACCAGGCACTTTGAGGAAGAAAATCATCATGCCACTCTCTTGACCATAACTGCAGATACAAAATGAAATTTAATCGGGCCAGCACACTTCCATTTTATAGTAACAATAAAATATTCACTGCAGCTGATAGACTGAAACCCATCAATTAAATGTAAGGATGGTGCAGTGGTGCAGCGGTAGCATTGTCGCCTCACAGTAAGAGGTTCTCCAGGTCGATTCAACTGGGTGCATTCTCTAAGAGTCTGCATGTCCTCCCTGCATTCTTGTGGGTTTCTTCTGGGTGCTCTGGTTTCCTCCCATATTATAAAGACATGTGTCTAGAGCATTTATCCCCAGGCCTCCGCTGAAAATTGGCTTTGTTCCAACTCGGTCTTTTCTCATAAACAAATGTTAAATAAATAAATAAAAATAAAATAAATCTGCCAAAGATTCTTTACATCTCTGATGTACAGGGGAATGTAGCTCTTCCTGAGCTGTGACATCCATCCTGAAATTTAAAGTTAAACTAAAGTCATCAGCCACTGCTGTAGATGAGCATCTAGGCAGTCAAAAAACTACTTGGACAGTTCCCATATAAATAGCTTTTTTTGACAAAAGAAATAAACAAAAACCAGCGTAAATGTTTGACCTCTCATGCATGCCTGTTCATACTAAATAAAAAGTTTAGAATTAGATCTCACCCTTCCTAAGAATCAGATATTACCTTTGCTGTATTATATTCTAAAGAAAGATACAATAATGTCACCACTCCCTGGTGGCGTCCCTGCACAGAAAGAAGGCCTCCCACCCCTTCTACCATAGTTCTTAGCACAAGAAATCTGGACAAAGCAATAAATAATGGAGGGGGGCAAAGACCCAAAAATAGGGACAATTTTTTAATTTTAGATTTGTAATCTTTAACAGGTTGACAGAATAATAAGTTTTGTAGTATCATGAATTTTCTTGAAGGTTATGAAGTTTGAAACTCAAATGTCTGTCATTATTTTCTGACTTCTATCCTCAATGATTTGACAGAAAACCAGCAATTTTATGAGGAACAGACACAAAATATGAGGCAGAAATCTGGACATTCTTTGAAAAGCTTGACAGTTGAGAGGTATGCCTCTTGTCCAAACTATAAATCCATACTTGAGTTAACATCTAATTTTTATTTATCTGATGTATTTCTTGGGTTATTAACATGTATGATTTTATATATTACACCACATACTGTTACTTTTATCATTTAACTGGTGAACTAACCCTGGTAATATTTCACAACATTATTTTTCATACGCTGCACTCTTAGGGTTGCCAACTTTTCATGCAGGTAATTTTGGTACCCCGTCCTCTTCCACGCAGCCATTCCAGTGTCCCATTACTTACCTATTTCTCCATTTCTTTCCAGTTGTTATAAACACTGCTCAAAACTCAGTGTGCATACTGTTTTCTACTTACAGATATTTGTATTTAATTTAAAACTTTTATTTCAAATTTTATAGCACAAAAACTAACAGACATGCTACACAAAGTAATACAGTCTCAATGAAAACAGACTTAGCATTAAAACTTCTCTGCCTTTGAAACTCACATTCACTGAAACAGCATTGAAACCACATTCAAAGAAAATGCATCTGGCCGGTGGTGGATTAAGTTTCCCTTTGGGCTGTTTTCAAATTATAGGCTCCTTGCACACATGTTTAGGACCATGCAAAAGTTTTCTTTGATTCACCTCCCTGATTGTAGTAAATTATAATATATAATAATCAAATTATATCCCTTGCATAATGCAGCACCACTTGTTAGAGAGGATCATAGGTTCTTAGGAGGGTACTAGGCTATTGGCCCTAGGGCTTATATAAGCCTAGCCAAAAATATACCCTGGCTTTCGCCACCCAAGAAAATTATTTTCCTGTGCCCCTGTCGAGCAGAGCCACAGAAGTGATCCCCGGGGTGAATTTCCTATCTCCCATCCAATCATCAAGATTTTTCTTGAAGAGTGCTAATGAGAGTGTTTTAAATGTATAGTTTTGAACATTTTTCCAGTAAGCAATGAAACAAAACATATGAACCAATAATGACAAAACTGCACAATTCAGAACATTTCAACCATAAAAGGCCACTCAAACCCCTGTCATTACAATCCACCAATATCAGTAAATATGCACAATCTCTGCAGAAGTAAAGGTCATATGAATAATTCCACATTAAAGAGATTTGTAACTAATGAAGAGGTTGCTGCTAGCAAACAACTTTATATTTCAGTGTTTCATCTACAAATTCAGGGCCTGCTGCCCTTGAAGAATAAATTGCCTATGTTACATTAAAAAAAATGGTAAGCTGATAGTATTGCAATAATGAATGGATGGCAAACTGAAAACAAGTTCATTAAGTTTCTAAGAAATATTTAAGTCTGACAGAAGAAGCACTTTATGGTATAGATAAAAGATAATCCACCATCCTGGAGAAAATCTTTTTAGCTACACTCTGAAATTCAAGTCTGAGAAGCACAGTAAGTATGTAAGTAAGTAAACTTTATTGTCAATCAGAACGTACAACCATAAAGTGCACAGCTGAACAAAATTACGTTCCTTCAAGCTCATGATACAACACAGACCATCACAACAAGAAAACACAAGCAGTTACAGCACATATACAGTAAATGCACACATAGCACAGAGTCCCAACCAAAGGAAATTCCATCTCCGCACCAGCAAGTCCCAGTCCAGTTTCACCAATCCAACAAAAACAGACTTTTAGGAATCTGGATCAGCACACATCCAAGCAGACAGTCTGGTCTCCACCATCCTCTCTCATCCAGGTCAACAACCACAGTTTCCACAATCCACCACCCACTCTGACACCAACCTCATCTCTGCCAGCAACAGCCCAGTTCCACCTTCACAATCCACTCAAATCCAGCACAACACCCTTTGACACCATCCAGCACCTGGTCACCACCATCCATTTCTCTCGGCATGCCTCTCCACATACAGGCATGAACAGCCTCGACCAGGCCAGTCACTCCAGCCATGCCCGCCATGCCAACCACTCCAGCTACCTGAGTTAATCCGGAACAGCCCCCAGTCCAATCAATCCACCAACACCACAGCTGCCTTCTCTCCACACTCGGTCACCAGCGACTCTGGAAATACTGCCCAACTACGGAAAAACAAGACAAACAATGGGAGCCGATGAGGCCACTGCTGCATATGGCACCGCCATCTTACATCTTACAATCTGGGGGTAAGAGTACTGGACTTGCATGATTTAGTTTCTTTCAAACAAAACAAAGCAAACAAAAGAATTAAGTACAACAACCTAGCAGGATTTAGCACAACAAATACAATGCAATTCTTCTTTCATTCCATTTGCGTTAGCTTCCATAAAATGCCCCAAATACCAAGCCTCTTTGCCAGCTATTGCCACAAAGTGATTCAAAAAAGCCTCTGCTAGAAAGGAATATTTTTTCAGTGCTGAGTATTCACAATACAACACAGTTTCTGGTTCAGTAGCAGTGATGAAAGATAGCTTGTTTTTGGTGTACTCTGCTTCCCTCCTAATGCAGGAATAGATTTCTTAACAAGCATCCAGAAAGGGAGATATCTAATGTAAACAATGTGCCAACACAGATCTTAACATAATACTTAATTTACCTTGAAAAATAAAGACCAGACTGAAGGCAAATGTATGTATTAGCCATTTATACATCTCCTTAAATGCTAAAAATCTGAAGAATGATAAAGCTGTCTGCCAGGCAATTAGTTAGCTTTTAGCAGTTCACGTAGGAATGAGCAGAAGTTATAGAAATTTGACCAGGTAAAGAAATATGCTGAACTCTAGTTTAATGCAGCCTAGGCAATGACAGCATCATTAAAAAAACTTAATAGGGGAATACTATGCCTGGGCACTGCCTTATATTTACACAGCAATGCCACTGTGCAAGAACTAAGCAATTCTGCACTTTTCAGCTTAACCTGCCCCTGGAAAAAAAACAGCAGTTTGTATAATCGATGTTAGCACAGGTATGAAGGGGTTGAGAGGTGAACCTCTGCCTTTAAGAACTTAACCCAAGTTAAAAGTATATATATATATATATATATATATAGAGAGAGAGAGAGAGAGAGAGAGAGAGACACGCAGAATCAGAGCACTTAAAGTGAACTAATAAGTCTGATATTTAATGATGAAGTGCTGGTGTTTCTACCAACATATACATTCTGTTAGGCCACCAAAGTCCAGAGCTGCAACAATGGTTTCTTAGTATAGTGAGACCATATTTTTCACCCCCATTGTGTCAGATCTGGAACATCAGTCTTACAAAATATGAATATCAGGAAAGTGACATGAAGGGGAACAAGCTGGGTGGCCACATAGAAAAGCATACAAATACAGACATGTTAACCACAGCATATTATGTCGGATGTGAATTAGTCTGCTGAGTTAACAAGTTACACAAGTCAGTAAACTGGTCTGAGAATCCTTTTCAGCCATGCCCCAGGCTAAATAAGCAGGTAAAAAAGAATGCTGACAGCTGTATTACATATAGTGCATTTACAACTGGTTTAACATGCACAGAAATAAACCTTGTATCTAAAGTACAGAGCTATATAAGCAGCAATATACAATAACTAAATTATGTACATTTATGGAAAAAATATTTACAATGTCATGTGACAGCATGGGAATCACAAGTGAGTTATGTAGCCAGCTTTGCCGCATTGTACAACTTTAGTAATGGGTGCTAACCCTATAATGCTGCCCCTTTACTCAACCTTAACCCTATACCTTACCTTCATTAAATCCATGCCATAACACTGTCACTACACAAGGCACACTCGGACACACAAACAATACTATATCTTATCCCCTAACCTAACCCTGACATTAACTCTAAAATACACAAACTCGCACACAAATATATAACACCTATCCTTTACTCATACCCAATCCTAACCCTACCTCACATACACATGCAGAAACACTCTCACCCCTCCAACTCACTTACCTAGCTCGACATTACACAATATCAACATTTCCACTGTGTGGCTAACTGTACCATTGACATTAAACCACACCCACTGTGTTTGTTGAAGAAATGACATTCAACAAAAGCGTGGGGAACCTACATATATATATATATATATATATATATATATATATATATATATATATATATATTTAAATTAAAACTTCAGAGGCATCCAGCAAGTACACATTAGGAAAAAAACACACATTAACATGAGAACTGATATAATTTAGCGTTTTCATTCTTTAATATCCAAGAACTTCTTCAGAATTAAATAAAAAGTTACAGGTCATCATATTTATGTAAGTAAAAGTGTAAACCAAGTATCAACAAAATTAGCACTAGTAGGAGGTTCTATCCATTCCGAAAAACCAATGAAATAGTGTGCAATAACTCAATCCACCAATAAAACAGCAAATAATGTCAGGTTATGAATAAACATAAGTGAAAGCAGCAAACAGAGAAAATAACTAATGAGTGAAAGGCATAGCTAGGCTACACCAATAGCATGCAGGAGACCTATATAGTAATACATAAACATGAGAGACAGGTATGCTCCAATGAGCTGTATGTCCTTAGAAGCATAATACATATTCATAAGAAGAAAGCATAAGCCAATAGTCAGAGAGATACCTGTCTCTCATGTTAGTGGGGGTGTGGATAAGTTGATCCAGGGCACTGGAATTTATGAATTCCAGAAAGCGTTGAGCAAAGGATTTGGTACATGATTCGTTTTCCCAGTTAATGGTGGGGTAGTTGAAATCGCCCATTATTAGGGTGTTTGGTTGAACCCTAATATTTTCCAGTATATCAAGAAAAGAGGAGTGGGAATCCTGGGGCATGGTGGGGGATCTGTAGCAAGCTACAATCTGGATTGCAGTTTTGCCCAGAGTTAGTTGCACTTGGATAACCTCAGATATGTTATGCTGAGCAACTAGCCTGGAAGTGTGGATATCCTTAATGAATATGGACACAGCTCTGCCTTTGGTGTTCCGGTCCAGGTTAGGTGGCTGAAAAGTGTGGTATGAGTTATAGCCTGGTAATGCAGGGGTGCTCTCAGAAGCCTTGAACCAGGTCTTGTCTTTGCACAGATATCGATGTTCTCCATTTTAAAGAGTGCCTCGAGGGACAGCATTTTGAGATTTACACATCTAGCACTGAGTAGCATTACCCTCAGTTTTTGCTTGCCTGTTCCCGTTACAGTGGTAAATGCGTCATTTGAATCTTGCTTAAAAAAGCCACTATAGGGGCAGCAAAAGCCTTAGCCAGTATCCGGAATCCCAGGGGTGACCGGTGCAGGCCATCTCTGGCAATGGCAAAGCATTGTGGTCTGTCGACCATGTCATCCCAGACAGACCGATACTGGATCCCCTTAGAATGACACCAGAAGCTTAGCCAATTGTTGAAGTCAATCATTTTGCCCTTGTACTGTGGTATCATTCTGGGTGATGGCAGGATGCTACTCAGGGCTAGGGTCATACCTGCCTGGGCTACAAGATCGGAGAGCTCTTCCATGTCACTTTTCATGTAGTCCAGGGAGGTACATCTCAGGTCATTCATACCAACATAGACAATGACAGAGTCATATTTGTACTTGTTGTGGAGTGACCTGAGTGCATGGGTTATGTGGCGGACCCTGGCACCTGATAGGCAGCTGACAGTAACCTTCTCCTTGTTTAGCCTGGTGAGAAGGACATCAGTGTGCCTGACTATAGAGTCACCTATGACTAGTGTGCTGGGTACGTTGTTTTGCCTTATGGGCTGTGGTTGAGTGGCACACTGAGTCTGTGGGCTATGTGTCATTTGGGTTGTGTTGGGGGGTGGAGGTTGCTTGCATTTCTGCTTTGGAGGTCTCTGTTGCATGAGCATATTATTATTGAGAGCCTCCAAGAATGTCTTTGTGTTTCTATGTGTGGATTTTGGTGGTGTAGATTTAGTGGGCAATGTGAAGAGTGTGGTGTGATGCAAGTGTTTACCTTCTCCTCTTGACTGTCAAGTTCAGTCTTGGTTGGAGAGAGTTTTATCTCCAGTTTGGCTGGATAAGTGCATCTCTCACAAGTTGTGGTGTTGGGTGGTAGGAGGAGGGGGTTGTCTGTGTACATGAGGCAATTGCTACATTGCCTCAAGATGCCCAGATTCATCAGGTAGACAGGAGAGAACACTGGGAGCTGACCCTTGGACATGCCTGAATAAAAAATACTTTCCTCTAGACAAATGAGGAAAGTGAGTATAAGAGCTGTTTTTCTCTAAGCAAGTGAAGAAAGTAAGTACAAAAACTGTTTTCCTCTAGGTAAAGATGAATTTTGACTGCTGTAGTAATTTGTAGCTTATTTAGTGCTAACAACAAGTTTTGAACAAGTGCTAAGCACGAATAAGCAAATTCAAGTGCTAAAACTAAGAATATGTACCTGAATCATAGGCTACCTAGTGCTTATCACTCCCAGTGATAAGCTAGAATGCTTCCCTCCAACACAGAAAGGCTTGGGGGGGGGGGGGTCAGAAGCTTACAAACAGTCCTGGATACAGCAAATCTGTATCTGGACTAGACTAGTTACAGGAAAGGTGGGAAACAAGCGCAAACCCAGGCTTTTAAACCAGAAAGTTGAAAGAAATGGAAAAACTGCCCAAACGGCCAATAAACTACAATTTCTGGGCTAGAAACCACCCTTGTGGTAGATAGGCTACCTAGTGCTTACCACTCCCACTGATAAACTAGAAGGTTTCCCTCCAACACAGAAAGGCTTGGGGTTCTCAGTTTGCATTCATAAAGGGCTGGTCATGCTTTCTCAACCTGGTGAATTTTTGAAAAAACATTATCAAAACAGTAGATGAAAGTAAAATGTTAGACACTGCATACCTTGACCTGGTCAAAGCCTTTGACAAAATCCTCAACTCAAGCATAGTACAAAAGTTAAATAAACTGCAAACCCCTATGTCACCCAGTGGATTGTCAACTGGCTCACAGACAGGAAACGGGAAATCAAAATAGGGTAGTTACCTTCACAAAAAGACTAGCCACCATTAGAGTCCCCCTGAGTTCTGTAGTGGGACCTCGCCTGTTTGGCATCTACTCCTCTGAAATAAAAGCCATTACCAAAGTGCTCTGGCTGACTATGTTTATAGATAACTACAAGCTAAAAGCAGTTACTGAATTCCAAAATAACTTTGCCATTCTGCAGGATGGTTTGCCCCAAATAAAATGCATCTTCCAACCTAATACTGATGGACTTACTGTATATCAGCATGCCAAATGGCATCAGAAATACTCAGTCTAGGAATCTAAACTTCTGCAACTTCAACAGAACAGTTTGAAGGGACAGTTATATGTCACAGAGGATACCATTGCTCAGGAACAGACTCCCTTTCCACATAAAACATAGCCTATCCCTATCCATGTTTAAGCGTAAATTGGACCTGTGGATGGGAAACACAAAATTTAACCCAGGACTGTTCTCTGTACCCTACTAATGGTCAGCGGTAGTTCCTAAATACTTTATCCCACTCATGGGTCCCCATAAATTATCTGTGATATCAGCCCAGTTATTCTCACTAGTGATAATATATAATTATTAACCATGGGATAGGTAAGGCCAATTTAACACCAAATGGGATAGGTTAATTCAAGCACCAAAGAGAAATTGACTAAGCTGAACATAGACCCCAAAGGCAGCTTACCTATGAACATATAATTTCCAAGGAGTACTTCTAACGCCACAGAAAAATGGGTTCCAGAATGGTGCAGTCTCAAAATCAAGTCAGTATATGTGCAGAATTATTAACCTGCTACCCCCTCCCTTGAAAAAATTCAAATTAACCTTAAACTGAATAAATCTCTTCTCCGCCTCTCCAAGGGCTGAAGCCAAATCAAAAGCCACACTTAATATTATTAAGTAAAATCATCAGCACCTATCACACATCCACTTGAATCCACCCCTTTACTAGAGACCCTTATATTAGACTCAGCCACCATCTCCATAAAGCTGACTCGTACTACACTACTGATCGTCACCTTTGGAGAAATTCATTGAACATAATTATGCATTTATGGTCAGCCAAGGTTGTGTTTTAGCTAAGGGAATATACCTTAGTCAGCCCTACTTTACTAGAGTCATGTGGTCAGGAGATTCACAACAGGGGATGTCACTAAGGGATTAACAGACAAAGTGGCTTTGAAGAAGGTGAGGTAACCTGATATCAACATGCAAACATGGGGTGTACAGTTAGAGCTCTAACTTAAAATTCAGGTCGAAGTTCACCGAGGAGAATCTATAACAAGGGAGAAGAAGACACCCTGCTAACTGAACTGTGTTAAGTCAGAAACTGTAAAAGGAACCTAAGAGGAATTCAATGGAAGGTGTCTGGCCTGTGTGGATAAGGACTGCCACCTTTGGATGATGCAAAAAAATCTTTCACTTACTTCCCTGCCTTGCCTTTTCTACACCCTTATGTTCCTGCAACACCTCCCAGCACATATGTTTTTATGACAGAAATGGGCACTATCTGTTCATCACTATTGTTTCATAAGGGGATCACATCAGTCACCCTGCTAGACAAGGGTCCAGGAAAGTAAATATTGTGGGAATAGCCAGAAAATTGTTATGGCTAGGCTTGTATAGTCCCTAGGGCCGATAGCCTAGTACCAACCTATAAATCTATGAACCGATGATCACAATGTCAGCGACTTTCAGACTGTGGGATCAGCATTTAGAATTCTGGAGATCCCAAAAAACTGGTGAGGAGGTAACCTTAGCACGGATTCTCCTGCTTTTACCTGAAATTTTGCATATTGTCCTCAGTTTGTGAGAAAGCCTAATGGACAACAAGTGGGACTTCTATTTTATAAAGTGAACTGCTGAGTAAAAGGAACATCTTGAGGATAAAGCCATTTGACTACTGTTTTATAAGGTAATTTTTTCTTGCATGAATTTGAACTGTAGAAAACAGCATCTCTACAGAACCTTGGACTGCTTTATTTTCCTTTGAAGCTGCTACCTTTGGTTTGCATTAAAGAAAGGATTCTGCATAATATTTAGTAAAGACTGTGTAAGAGGCTTGCTCCTTGTTGTACTGTGAGTAAATTATCTCATTTGTTTATACTTCTGTTACTTTGTGTTCCAGTAAATCCTTTTGGCCTACACTGCCATATGCCTGCAAGTGTTTGTCTGACAACCAGCTGCACAAGTTTGTTACATTGTTGTCACATGGTGGAGATCCTAGTGACATTATCTCTGCCCTAGGAATTTTTTTTCAGCATTTTGAGCCTAGTAGGCCACTGACAATAAACAGCAAACTAAATTCAGTGAAGCCAATTAAATACAGTGCAATATGGAAAAGCAACAGCTCTGTTGCAAAGCACTGCTGATTTACAGCAGAGTTTACTGCAAACATAATTTGTCTACAACAGAGCCTAAAATAAAATGTAACTATACAAGAAGTAACAAACAGGCAGATAGAAGGTAACAGCAGCAAAATGCTGCTACCCAGCAAGAGACAAAGGAACAAAATGGCAAGTCATGGTACTGGCTGAAGGAAGAAGGCCTTGTCTGGAAGACACAAAGACCAGCAATTGTTTACAGAAGATGAGCCCACCCAATGATGTTAAAGAATTCTTAATATCTGTCATATGAGTGATGGGAGTGCGAAGGCTAATCACCTACTGAGTGGGCTTGGCTGATTGCTCCCTTTTTAAGCAAAGAAGCACAAAAGTCACCTTGAGCTGAGAAAGACAAGTGGGTATTTATCTTTGTATTTATTTGACATTTGTTTACCAATGTGGTCTGACTGGGTCTGCAGAACCCATTTTCATTGAAGGGCCAAGGAGAAAAGCTTCACATACAGTGCAATGCAAATACAAATACATTACAGTCCAAAAACAATACAAGTGACATATGGAATACTGTACAAAAATAAGATGATGGAAGTAAACTAGGTTACAAGCTATACTATACATCTAGACAATTCTACAGAGTTTTTTCATTATAGACAATTGTAGTCATTTTAACAACATATACATAGTCTATGAGCAGACAAAGAGTACATTGCTCTGACTATGGTGTACAGGGCCCTGGGTTTGAGACTTGGCAGGGCCGATGTCTGCTTGACTTACAAAGCCATGTCTGACCCAGCTCTGTTAGAAATGCTGCATGTAAAAAAAATCCCAATCCCTCCAAACCACACACTCCAGAGACCTCAACCTCATTACCACAATCAACAGAATGTGCTGGAGGGACAGGTTCATAACCCAGAGACTGCCCATGCTATGGAATAGACTTCCTATACATGTCAAACAGAGCACCTCAATGGTCCTCTTCAAGAGAAATCTTGATGAGTGGATGGGAAATAGAAAATTCACCCCGGGGATCACTTCAGTGGCTCTACTCGACAGAGGCACTGGGAACTAAGGTTGGGTGGCAGGATGCCAAGGTAATCGTATGGGCTAGGCTTGTAAAGGTTCCAGGGCCACTAGCCTGGTACACACCTATGAACCTATAAAAGTAGTATGTAGGTAGTACAAAGTATGACATTGGTTGTTACAGTACATGAAAAATAAAATGTTGCTTTCAGTTAGGAAAATAATAGCAGAAGAGTTAGTGATGCAGAAAGATGGTGAGAGAATTAAGAATAGAGGCATTATAAACTGAACAGTAGCTTAAGGATATGGCATAGAAACAAAGAAGGAGTTAGGAAAGACATTAGGATGTTGTGGACCATGAACGGGACTGAGATGTGACAGAAGAAGAAGAAAATGAAGCTAGTGAGGAAGAGGAGGAAGAGCTGAGCATTACGCTGGATTTACAAAGCTGCAGAGCCACAACGAACTATAACAAACTGAACACCAAACATCCAGCCCACAGGGGAGTTCTCCTCACTTTAATGTGGTCGTTATTTCCATTTTTGGGTACACACTCCTGAGAAACTGGCAAGGTGACAGATGTATAAATCAATTCATTTGTGCTGATGATGGCTGCATCCTGAGGAAAATACCAGCACCAGAGTTACAGAACTTGTGGATATGGGCTACTTTCTGTGATTACCTACCTGGAGCAGCCTGACAATGGATAAGCCAGAAAAAAATATCCATAGTGAAAATACTGATCAATTTGATTTAAAAGTCTGTGGTAATCATTTAACTTTCACAAGGCATAGCTGAGAATCCTCATCCAACAAACATTACTAGTAAAACTATTTTAAGGGGTAAAAGACAGACAGATTAAGCTGCATACACACAGAGACAGTGCATTATCCTTGCTCCATGGTGCAGAGAAATGGTGCCCTAACTGTGACCCAGGACTCTAGTGTTTGGTTAGAAACCTTGATACTGCATGAGCCAGGAATGGAGGGAGGTGAATGAAGGATTGTGGAAACTTTGCCTCCACTGTGGGAGAAGGTGGAGTTTCTATGTGGTTGGGGATATGCTTTGTGGTGCAATCTCACAAATAAAGACCACAGAAACCACTGCATATGCTGTAAGGCCTGCTTGGAAGGAACGACCCTTGTGGAAGTGTGAGGATCTACTCTGCAGATAGCCCATTGCATATATCACCCCAACACCTAGCTGGCAATGTGCAAGTTAGCACCAGAAAGAAAAACAAGAAAAAAAAATGTGAACCACTCCTAATGACCTCCTGATCAACCCTCACCTAGGTGATGGGGAACAAAGGGGCCAGTTGGTTGAGGGGGTCTCATGGTCAACAGACAGTAAGGACAAAGTGCCTCAGACTAGAGTGGAAAAACTAAAATGCTTAGACTTTAGTCATATAGCTAACAATTGTCCAGTGAAAACAGGGTTACAGTTCTCTTGCTCAACAATAATTTGTCTGGCATAAGTGAACTGTATTCTGTTTTGTGCAAACAACTGTTTGTGTGAACATGATATTGGGTGACTTCCATGTTAGTCGAAAAAGGTGAGTAGGCCTGTCATAGGACTGAGCGTTTGTGTGTGAGTGTAAGTGTTTTTGGGTTAGGGTATGGGTTATGCAAATAGGATAGATTTAGTGTGTGTGTGTGTGTGTGTGTGTGTGTGTGTGTGTGTGTGTGTGTGTGTGTGTGTGTGTGTGTGTGTGTGTGTGTGTGTGTGTGTGTGTGTGTGTGTGCGTGCGTGCGTGTTTGGAGTGACTGAGCTCTTTTATGCATTAAGTGGAGTGTTATGTGTTTTTATAAACCAACATCATCCATGATGCACAGAGATACAATAGTGTTAGCCATTGTTAACGATAATCCATTAATAATGCAGAAAAGTACTGTGTGTGTGGAGGGAAAACATGTAAGCATTATTAGACTCACAGAACATGGTAACCTTGGTGAAATAAATTGTTTTGGGCATAAAAATAAACTTAGCTAGGAAAGCTAGGATTGCATGCATGCAGAGTTAAAAAAAACAAGACTACCCTTCAGCTAAGATACACCTATATACTTTAAAGGTTACAATAAAAGTCTAATTAAATGTAATACCTGACCTGCCACATGATGTGATATTTTGGAGAAATTTTTCACAAATTCTTGATATTTGGTTGTGGTTATAGGAAAAGTCATAGGATACTACAGCAGGAGAAGAGACAAATGAAGAGGGGTTTCCCTTTTGATGGACAGATTTAGAAGCATACCAGGACAAAGTAACCCTGACACCACTGCATTTGATTTAATGGGGGAAGACACCTGAATGGAGGGTAGGTTTGCAAATGGTGGAAGAAGTGAGGTGCTAGTAAATTTATCTGATTCACCTTAAGAAAAGCAAACTGGGAGGGTCCTGCCCTACGGGAAGGTAGGAATAATGTACAGGTAATGAAAGTTGATATCCTCAAAGACACACCTCTCACTTACAAATAATTCTTATCTCAAACAAGCTTACCTACAGAATAGACAAGACAGTGGAAACTATTGTTAAGCAACTATTGGGATCCAAAGTCATTTAATAAGACTGTGCTGAAGCTGGTACATTGGCATGTGCAGTGGGACAATCAGAAGTATAAAATGCTCCAGAAAGTATTTTACATAGATTTTACTGGCCATGAGTTTTTGCCGCCATTGGCTAACATTGCACATGTTACCCAAAATGTCAGAATATGGCCCCCTGTAAATAGTTTAGTTTCTCATAAGTGCCATTAACTGTCACAGATGTATGATTTGAGTGAATAACAATGGATTCCATTGGAGTTTTGGTAAAAACTTAAAGGGGACACTAATATATCTTACTAATAATAGATTCTGTTACATAGTAGCCTGTGGTCTGAAAGGAGAGATGATGAGTCAGCAAGCAAAGGAGAGGAGTATTGCTGGAACTGAATTCATCCTCAAGTCTTGGTGAGTACCTTCATGTGGTAAACCCTGTTTTTCACAAAAGCTCACCAAGATGACACTGATATAGAGACTGTATTTTATATAGCATATATCATGGACAGAAGTAGGTTAAAAAAAGATAAAAAAAAAAAAAAAAGATAGCTGGGTACACAAGACTCAGATACAAAACTGCCCTATCCTGGTAGATGCACTGGTGCCAGGAATGGAAAAAATGAGAATCTAGAATCCTCAAGACCCAGAAACATTCCTACAAAGGGGCTAGGCCAGTCTGAAGGGGAGGATGCCCCCTGCTGTAGAAAAAAGTAACAGTCCACAAAAATCACAAAATGTGACAGGCCAAAACAGAGCAATAAAGGCGATAGAGTGGACTATTGAGGATAAGAAAGAAGTTATATATTGTTACTATTATGCAAGCAGCCCAGAATTTCCAGACAAAAAACATACAAAAAGATTAAGAGAGAAATTAAAGGAAAGAAAAATACTTCAACAGGAAAAGCTGTCAGAAGCTTCAAATAAAAAGCTGTGTTCATTAATACAACAGATTTATGAAAAGCAGTATATCGAGAAAGAAACCTTGAGCTGTTTGGAAAATATGTAACTGAGGAAGTGTGAAAACATAAAGAACAACATTTAGAGACTTTTGAAAGGTATAAAAAAGAAATGTGGACATGGGAAAGACAGAGAGATCTGATATGGTGCAATATGTATGCAAAGGAGAAAGCCAAATTAATCAACACAAAAAGGCAGTCCAAAAGATATTCAAAAGAGAAATACAGGCAAAGACATCTAGATATGGAAAATTTCACAATAAAATAAAATAAGATCACAAATTGGGAACATAGAACAGAATATTAGCAAAGCAGAAGTTAAAAAAAACAGAAGTTTACATTATGGAGTATTTGTGTAGTGCAGGATTTAGTGTAAAAACCCTAACACAGGTTATATCACAGCATGATGGAACAATGAGTCCCCAAAGTAAGGAGAAACAGGAGGAACAGGAGACATCTGAAGAAGAAATATGGGCATGGGAAAGAAAACGAGATTTAAAATTGTGCAATATTTATGCAAAGGAGAAAACTAATTAATACAAAAACAGCAGCACCAAAGATATTTCAAGAGAAATATGGGAAAAGGCATCCAAACATGGAAAATTTTACAATACAAAAAATAAGAAAACAAAAAGGAAAAACAGAAAAGAATATTAGTAACAGAGAAATTAAAGAAATAGAAACCGAGGTTATGGATTACCTATGAAGTGAAGGATTTAGTGTAGAAAATTTAACTCGCATAACATCACAGCAGAATAGAGCAATGGATCCCCAAATTAAGGAGAAACCAGTGGAGTGGAAAACATCTGATCAGTTGCTGCATGAAGATACTTTGGAAACTTCCACAGGAAACCAGTACAAGGATTTAGTTGGAGTTGTACAGAAAGGGAAGGAACAGGAAACTGTAGCAACTCTGACACACTCAATGTTGTGGAGTGATAGGCCAGTGAGTTCCCATATGAAAGAGCAACGGATGACACAGGATGAAACTGAAGAGAATGTGTCAAAGGAAGATGCTCTGGAACTTTCTATAGAATACCCACAGGTAAAGGAGAGCAAAGCATGTGCCCTCAGTTTAGAAGAAAATGATCTAAGAGAAGAGTTGCTTGATTTAATAGAGATGTACAGACGGGTCTATATTATATGTTCGAAGTTTGAAAACTTCAAACATTAAATAATTGAATTTAAATGTTCGAAGTTTCAAACATCGAACATATAATATAAAAAAAAAAAAAAAAACACACGGAACTTATCTGACTAGTAGAGGTGAGGGGGACAAGACTCCCTGCACCCCCCACCCTTCGCTCTTTAAATATATCAACACCGTGACCGTACTATAGTGCGGTAAAGGGAAGATTTCCCTTAGTGCACTGTAGTGCGGTCTCAGAGTTGGCATATTTAAAGAGCAGGGGGGGGTGGGGGGCACAGCCCAGGTGCAGGGAGGCTTGCCCCCCTGCCTACAGCTGTTAGTTTTGGGGAGGATATTATATATTCGATGTTTGAAACTTTGAACATTTAAATTTGATTATTTAACGTTCAAAGTTTTCAAACTTCGAACATATACTAAAGACCCGTACAGACATATTAAGATCAATGAAAGAAATAGACTACAAAATGAAACCCTAAAAGTCAGAAATTTGCTAAAGCAAATGAACACAGTAATTAGCACTGTCAATAGAGATTTATACAATATAACAAAAGTAAATAGGATATACTACTGTGCAGCTGAATTAATAACAGATAAAGTCTTACCACAAAAACACAGGGTGGTAAGGGAAAGGAAGGGGAGAAATCAAGTGCCATCATGCAAGTACTGAATAGAGAAAACTATAAAGCAATTAAGATAGAAGACTATAGAAGAGGGAACATATCAACAAAAATACTCAGAAAGATAGACATGATAAAAGCAATGCACAGTATCAGAACAGATCAGGATCTATCATGCATAATTGCAAATAATAAATTAAAACTTTCAGCGCAGGCAGAAAAATGTAGAAGATATGCAGATAAATATAAAGGAAAAGTACAAAATAAGGAATGTATTGATAACCCAAAAAGTTTTATAGAGAATTGGGAAGCAAGGCAAAAGGAATGAAAACACCACCAAAAAAAGAAGAAATAGACACATTTCAGAGAAATATCTAAGAAGATCTTGTGGAACATAACAAAGATACTAAATGGATAGAAGAAGTAAAATTAAAAATAAGAAGTTCAAATGTACAGGATATGAATTAGGATGAACTAACAGCCAGAGATATTGAAACAAAGTTAAGAAAAGCTCCCAACTGGAAAACCCCAGGCCCAGATGCAGTACCTAACTTCTGGCTAAAAGTATTAGAATCTTTACATGAAGATTTAGCCATTAGCAAGATCTACTTAAATGCACACCCAGAACAGTCACCAGTCTGGTTAACAACAGGAAAAAAAACAAAACTCCTAACAATGAACCTGCAAGCTATCCTAAAAACTACAGACCAATAACATGCCTTTTGACGACATAAAAACTATACACTAGAATTCATGCCAATAGAGTTTATAGTAATTTAGAAGAAAATTCAATCATGGCAACAGAACAAAAGAATAAAAAAAGAAAGTCATATGGAACAAAGGATAATTTGTTGTTAAATAAAGCCATAATGGAGAACTATAAAAAATGGAAGAATCTAAGTATTGCATGGCTAGACTAAGAAAAAAGCATCTGACAGTAGCTCACATTCATGAATAAAAGAGTGCTTAAAAATGTACAAGATACACCCTGCACTGATAAACTGCATCACAGTGACCATGAACAATTAGGATGGTAGAAAGCGGAGTAACTGCTCGTACGACAGGACAGTAAAATCCAAGTGTATTTAATGAAAGATAATAATAAAATTCAACAGCAGTTTACAAGTTAAGCGCTTTCGACTGTTACCCAGTCTTCTTCAGACTCTGAAGAAGACTGGGTAACAGTCGAAAGCGCTTAACTTGTAAACTGCTGTTGAATTTTATTATTATCTTTCATTAAATACACTTGGATTTTACTGTCCTGTCGTACGAGCAGTTACTCCGCTTTCTACCATCCTAATTGTTCCTGAGTTGCTGTGTTACTACATTTCGAATCACAGTGACCATGAAAGAGTGGCAAACCACCTTGCAGTTAAGTCATGATAAAGGAGAAATTATTATTCCAGGGATAAAAATTCAAAGGGGGATATTCCAGGGTGACTGTCACTGCTGCTCTTTTATCCTCCCCTTAACCCATTAAGCTGTCTTCTTAATAGATTAGGTCATGGCTACAATTTGGCTCCCAGAAAACAACAAGTGTAAAGACTTCATCATCATCACCATCATCATCAGCCCCTTTTTCCTATTTTCTACATGGGGTCGGGATATCATGTTAACTGTCACCATCTCTCTCGATTCAATGCCACACTCCTGCCTTCTTCGACACTCATGCCTTACTGTTGCAGATCTTCTTTCACACAATCCATCCACCTCTTTGCTGGACATCATAATTTCCTCTTAACTTCTTCCTGTCTGTTCCAAATCTTCTTCACCAGATTGTCCTCTGCTTTTCTGCACATGTCCAAACCACCATAATCTGTTCTCTTTGATCTCTTCTGCAATTGAAGCTACTTTGGCTACTGCTCTTATGTCCTCATTTCTTCATCTGTCCCACACAGTACACCCTACCACCCATCTCAGGCACTTCATTTCCATCACCTCTGGCTTCTTCATCTGCTCTGCCTTTACTTCCCAGGTTTCTGTACCATACAGTAGTACTGGTTGCACCAGTGTCTTGTACACCTTACTTTTCAGCTTCTTTGGCATTCTTCTGTCAGGGACTACATATGACACTCTATGCCAGTTGGCTGCAGCTACTCTGATTCAAGCTCTGACCTCTTCATTCAGACTTCCCTTCTCTACAACCACTCCTCCCAGATTCGTTAAGCTATTTACCCGTTCCACTATCTTCCCTTCTATCTCAATTCCTAGCTTCTTCTGATTTCCACAGTTTGCTGCCATTATCACCGTCTTATCTGTGCTTAGTTTCATCCCATGTGCCTTCAATTTTGCATTCCATTGCTCTATACTTTGCTGGAGTTCTTGCTCAGAGTCTGCCTGTAATACCACATCATCTGCATACAGCAACTTTGTTGATTTGTCCCCTCCAACCTGTTTGCTAATGTAGTCCATCACCAGTATGAACAGCAGTGGGCTCAGAGCTGAACCCTGGTGTACACCAACTCCGAATGGGAATCCCTCTGTGAGGCTAAACACTTATCGTATTTGAGCCACTGGGTCCTTGTACATAGCCTGCTCTAATTCTACCAATGTTTCTGGAACTACGAACCACCACAGTACTGCCCAGATCAGCTTTCTTGGGACCTTGTCATATGCTTTCCCAATTAAAGGAATGCCCAGATGGACTCTTTCCTCATCTCTAGCTTCTTCTCAACTATCTGTCTCACTGCAAACATCAGGTTGGTTGTGCTGCATCCTGATCTGAATCCAAACTGCTCATCTCCCATCTTACATTCTACTACTCTGCATATCCATTTATTAGTCACCCTCTCCAGAACTTTCATGCAATGTGACAGGAGTTTGATGCCTCTGTACTACCCACAGTTGTGGATGTTCCCTTTGTTCTTATACACTGGCACAAGTATGCTTATTCTCCAGTCATCTGCGATATGCCGTTCTCTCCACACAGCTATGAATACCCTCAGGAGCCATTTCTCCTCTATCTCAACCAGCATCTTTATCATATCAGCTGTGACCTCATCTGAGTCTGCTGCTTTCCCTGACTTCATCTTCCTTAGTGCTATTCTTACTTCTTCTAGGGTGTGCTCCCCTTCTTCTTTGTAGGCTGTTTTTGGGGCAGTACAGCTTCTGTGGAGTTTTCTTCATTCCCATCTCTTTTTGTAGATGATTAAAAACTATATAGTTCATCAGATGAAGAACTGAAAGCACAACTGCAAGTTGTCAAAACTTCTTCAGATGATATAAGAATGCCATTTGGTCTTGATAAATGTGCAAAAGCAACCTTTAAGCAGGAAAGCTGCAGCACCAAGAAAACATCAGTTTGGGACATGAATGTGATATAAAAGAACTTGAGCAAGAGGGAGTGTATAAATATTTGGGAACTGATGAAGGATCAACAATAAAACATGAACAAATGTGAATAAAACTTAGTATGGAATATTTTAGAAGATTAAAATTAATATTGAAAACAGTGTTGACATTTAGGGAGAAAGTCCAAGCTATAAACCAATTTGCCCTTCCTGTCCTAAACTACAGTTTTGCAATGATTGACTGGTCCCAAAGGGTGTTGGATAGGTTGGACAGGAAAGCAAGATGGATGCTTCATGCTCATCAAATGAGTTACAAAAATCAGTGCATACCAAGATTATATATTCCTTGCTCTAAAGGAGGTATGGGCCTCCCTGAAATGTATTACATGTATACATCTGCAATCATGGGACTGTACATACCTGCTGACCTCACAAGAACCAAACATAGTGAACGTTTTGAAACCTGAGGAGAATAAGTCTAAGATGATTCCCCTGCATATCAGCATCAAGGAGGAATGGAAATCAAACCAGAAGTACATAAAAATCAGGCAGCAACGGAAAGTGCCAAAAACAAAAACAAAAAAAGAATATAAGGTGAAGGATCAGATGAGAAGGCAAGAAATGTGGACAATACATAAATATAGTTGCAAGTATTGAAAACTCTTAGAATATCCTCATGTTAATCAGGATCGAATGCAGGGATGGTTAAGGACATGTGAATTTAAACCAAAAGACAAAATGTTAATATTGGCGGCCCAAGACAGTGGACTATGTACACATTGGTTTACAAAGTCCATTGAACATGTGGGAGACACAGACAAATGTATGTTTTGTAAAACAGAATCAGAGATAGTCGCACATCTTGTTGCTGGTTGTGACATGCTAATGACAGAAGGACTGTATACTGAAAGGCATAATAATGTGACAAGACTGTTGCACTGGGGATTGTGCAAACATTATAATATTGAATTAGCTGAAAACACTGGAAATGAGCCATAAAGCATTATAGAAAAATTATAATGTTTACATCACATGGGAACACGCATTACCAGCAGTTCAAAAAATAGATGCGAGAAAACCAGATATTGTAGTCCATGAAAAGAAGACAAAATAGGTTCATAGGTTAGTACTAGGCTACCTGCCCTTGTGGGCCATTTTTTAAGCCTAGCCAGTTACCCCATGTGAGACTCAAACCCTGCACCTTGTGTCTGTAAGGCAAACACCTTAACCATTATCCCATCCTCCACCCCCCAAAAGGCAGGATAATCACTGAATGCCCTTACACCTCTCATTGGTTCATAGATTAGTACTAGGCTAACAGCCCTTCTGGGCCATTTTAAGCCTAGCAGCCTAGTAGCATTGATCACTGAAATTGCAAGTTCAGTGTGCAATTACAGTTGTGATTAAAGTGTCTTACATACAGAGAGACAAAAGTCATACAATACCAGGATTTGCAGGAAGAAATTAAGGTAATGTGGAAGAAGGACACCCAGACAGTTCCAAAAGTAGTTGGAGCAATGGGTCATATAAAAAAAAAACTTAACAATCATACATAGATATGTTACCGAAACATGCAACTCTGCACAAATTGCAGAAGGAGTCATTACTGGGCACATTGCAGGGGCTGCAAAGAGCACTTCAGGCTAACATCAAAGACTGAAACAATACTAATTTCATGAACTTTAATTATACCTTGTCGAAAGCGCTTGCCAGATGTTTTAATAAACCAATTCTTTTACTTTCACCTCGCTGAACGCTTGGATTATTGATTTTGTGTGATTCTCAAGTTATTGTTCGGTGGAGTTGACTGGTGTTGTTGGAAGTTCCTGAACAGCAATTAGTGACTTTTGTAGCTGATTTTTTGAACTCAAACAGCTTATGAAGTTGTGCCTAGCAGGCAGCCACGTTGAATATTAGCGGACTTTGTGTATCCAGATTTCTGCATCTCCGTGCAACAGCTTTGACTTGAACAATTGGACTTGGTATTAGTTTGTGTGTGCACGGAGCTTGTTGTGAGTATTTACTTGTCTCTGCATTTTAATTATACTTTGACTTAGGAATGTGGTCCATTCCCATCATGGTATTAGAAACCCAAAAGGCTTGGAGAAATTAAAAAATGAATAGCCTAAGTTGGTACTACTCCAAAGAGTTTCAGCAAAAAGCTTTGTCAAGGAACTAGGTACTCATTTTCACAAGGTTATGGATAACCAAAGATATCTTGACTTTCTTTAAATCCAAAACCATGACAGAAATGTGCCAGGTATGTAAGATACAGCAGGACATGATGTCTGTGTACCATCTGCAGATGGCTGGATTAGTGGAATTGATTCAACAGGTGCTTAAAAGCCATGTTAAATGGATGTATTTATTTGTTTAGGACCTTACAACTTTGACGGTGAAATAATGAATTATTCATGAAATATTTATTTTAAGGGCAGCATTTTATTAAGAATGGTATCTAATTAATTTTTGTTTCTGATTGGTAGATGTTTTATACTGTGAAGACAGATAATTGTTTTTAGCAAGCCTATGAAGGCATGAGCCTAGGTGCTAGTTTGTTTGTTTTGATAATAACAAAAGTTAATTTAACGCACTGTGGATTGCCAAAGGTAAGTTCTTTTTAAGTTTATGTTCTGCATTTGGTGCTATTGAGCGGGACAGTGTGTAAGAAGAAACTTGAAAAAAGAAATCACTGGAAACTAGGGCAGAGTGAGCTGAAATCCTTTAATAATTCCAAACAATTTTCCAGGTACACAGAGTGAACTAAAATCCTTTAATGGTTACGCTTTTCTGAAAATTGCTTGGAACCATTAAAGCATTTTAGTTCACTCTGTGTACCTGGAAAATTGTTTCTTTTTTCGTATTGGACTCCACTGGTGTATCACTGGATTTGCCTGCGTGCTGGTTCAGCCATCTTTTCTTATAGAAGAAACATATTATAACGGGTCATTGATATAGACAGGAAGAAATAGGATGGCTTACTACCCAATATTCACTATGATACACTACAGTCTTCTGCAGGGTTTAGCCCATTTGAGTTCTTACATTAGAGATACCGCAGAGACATCATAGTTGTATCCAAGAAACCTGGGAACATGAAACCACCTGTTTTAGAAGTGCCTGTACCTGAGATGCAACAAAGGATGCCAGCTGCTTTAACAATTATCATGGAACATACTGTGCAAGGCCAAAAGGTACAAAATGAAATTATGACAGGAATACCAGGGTAAGAACTTCCTGCCCAGAAAAAAAAAGTAGTAATACTTATGCTTGATATAGAAAATATATTTCTGGCCAATTATCAGGGAGGCTAAGAGGTAACTGAAAAGGCAGATAAAGTCAATTTCAAATTAAGACAACCTAAGAAGTGGAAATGTCAGCAAATGTTCCATGTAAATCTACTGCAACCCTAGAAAGACCAGGAAATGCTACTAGTCAGCTTAATTCTGGAGCAATCTCAGTTTCATGAACCAGACCCAAATGTTGAAGTGACACATTCATTGTCACTTCACCAGAAGAAGGAAGTGAAGGACTTACCACCAAGTGCTCCGAATTATGTGAAATGCTCCGCATTTAATATTGCCCAAGACTACTGCTCCGCTGTGGTTTCTGATTGGCTCCTATACCACAATTACAGCCAATTGGCATTGCAGTACATGAGTCAATCGATAACCTCTCCAAATGTAAAGGAAGCCATTGAGAAGGCACACAGCACATCTCTCAGCTGAATTTTGCTGAATATGCCACTTTGGGGGTGAAAGTTAGAGGGTGCCACAAATTCTCGCATGGTCCATTTAAATTATGATTTATATTTCACTTTCATTTTTACTTTCCAGTTGTTGGAAACATCATGTGCCACCACTGAGCCCCATGGAATCAACAAGGTGCAACGATGAATGAGATGACAGTAGAACCGAACCAGCTCCCTGAATGAGCAGGAACGTAAACAGGAAGTAAAATAAAACTAAAACAGTAAACTTTACTTAAGTGCATCTATGCAGTGTAACACCACACAGCGCAGGGAAGGCCTCTGAAGATTTTGAACTGAAGTTATTAACAGTTTAATGTATGCCTCTATCTAATCGGATAAGGTCCTTAAAGGAAAGGGAAAAAAAAAACAGAGTAACCAAGCAGATTCCCAATGGGGCGGCAAGCCAAGATTGAACAAGGAGGGAAAAGAAAGCTGAAAAACTTATACTGGTCCACCCCACCGCACCTCACTACCAGGATGAGTAAAACTCGGAAGTAATCCAGGCCAGGGGGTACTTGGAAGTTCTGGATTATTTTAATGAAAAATAGATATCCATTTCTCAGTCTGAAGTGCTAATACAAGTGTGCACTCAGTGTGCAGAAGAAATCTAAGTTGTTTCACTTATAGAAGAGTAACAGTGAAAAATGCAGAAGTTGTGTAAGAAAGTAGGGGTCTAGTTCTAAGAAATCATTGATGTAACACTAAAGCTTGATTGATGAATATCAGTAACTCTTCTGACTAACTGGATCTGAATCATTTTGTGAAGCTGCTTTTGTGTGTGTGCAACTGTGTATATGCTTTTAAACAAGGAGTGATGATTTAAAAGGGTCTTTGGATTAAATATTTTGCCTTTTAGCATAGAACATCTGAAGTGGAATGCAAATGTTACACATGCATCTTTGTAATGAGGGATCTGTAATCAAAATATTTACACAGTAAAGCTGCAAATGCGTATTTAAACTATGGAACTCATTAAAAATCCAATTACAAAAACAAGGCTATGAAAAAGCAACTCTTACATGGGAATTCACACTACTTCACATCCTCCCCCCAGGAATATCCCATAGTCAAGTACACCCCCCCCCAGGAATATCCCATAGTCAAGTACACCCCCCAGGAATATCCCATAGTCAAGTGACCATGCATATCACATTATTCCTATTAATGAAACTATACATAGCATCCAAATGGGGGGACAAACTGAATATCAACTGGGTCGAATTCAAAAAGATGGCAATCAAATATATGCTAGCTGATAAAAGGGTAACTGATGCAAAAAATAACATTAAGAATCTAAAAACATGGGAACAGATATTTAACATACTGCTAGCTTAATCCACCCACATTATCAGAAAGTCACAGGCAATTATGCGTAAAGATAAACCTTCAACACACATACAGATCTGTAATGACAAGATTTCAGCAAACAGGATAAGCTCTCTAAATGGATGTAATATAATAGTCTATGGCACTTATGTACAGATGTAAATATTGTTTCATGTTGGTGTATAGATACTGTTCACCGATAATTCTGTACCCTGTGTATTAGTACATTGTTGTTGCTCTATCTTTGTTTTTCTGTACATTAAAAAATTCAAAATAAAAAAAATTTGGAAAAAAAAACATTTACTCAGTAAAGTTTTAGCTTGTAATTATGTCTAACTACTAGTTACAGCATTTTTTTCATAACAAGAAAATGATGCGTTTTAGTCTGAAAATGATAGATCCCAAGCCCCCTGGGGGGGGGAGACTATGGAAAGAGAGTAAGAGGAATATAATAGTAAATGCTATCTCTACTTGTTAGCAGTTGACTTAAGCTGCATAAACCATTCAGTGTGCACTCTGAATTAATTTCTTTTCAGCTTAGTCTAAAAGTGCACAAATCTGCAGAACCTAAGTCGTAACCCCGGTCACAGCTGACCAGTGCTCCCATCCAACCCCGGTCACAGCTGACCAGTGCTCCCATCCAACCCCGGTCACAGCTGACCAGTGCTCCCATCCAACCCTGGTCACAGCTGACCAGTGCTCCCATCCAACCCCGGTCACAGCTGACCAGTGCTCCCATCCAACCCCGGTCACAGCTGACCAGTGCTCCCATCCACTGCTGCAACATTGCCAGAGTAGTTCTGGGATTTTTTTCCATTCCTGACACCAGAATAGTCTGTCAAAGGTGGAAAAAGAGTCAGTCAGATTATTACTGGAGAAAATATCATAGTCAGACTATCCTGAGATAAGTTATGTGCACGCTAGAGAAACAGAGTCAGCGAGTACTTCACTGTGCCAAACAATGTGATGGCAGCTCCTTTTTTTTGTTAGAGGGGTGCTAGAGAAATGGAGTTAGTGAGTAGCTCACTGTGCCAAGTAATATGATAGCAAATCCCCCCCTTTTTTTAGAGGGATGCTAACCATTTAAAAGAATGTTTAAAAGTGTGGTGGGCCTTTGGGCAACAGCAAACAATAGAAATAACTTCCTTGATTGGGGAGCCAGAATGCAAACTTATTGATTATTTGTGGAATGAGGTTCTGTACATGGCCTAGTACCTACCTATGAACCTATAGGCCAAAGGGCCTATGTAAGCCTAGCCAGCAAGGTTCCATAGCTTACACCACCCAAGAAAGTTATTTTCCTGTGCCACTGTCGAGCAGAGACACAGAAGTGATCCCCGGGGTGTATTTCCTATTTCCCATCCACTCATCAAGATTTTTCTTGAAGAGTGCTAATGACGAACTTTGCTTGACATAGATGGGTAGCTTGTTCCAGAGTATAGGAAGTCTCTGGGACTGGAATCTATCCCTCCAGCATGTCCGGTTTATTGTGGTGACAAGGTTTAGGTCCCTACAGCGTGTAGCTCAGAGGGATTGGGATTTCTTTAGGTGTAGCATGCCCAACAGCTCTGGGTTTGACATAGCTTTATATGTTAAGCAGAAATCACCTCGGAGTACGCGATATGCTACGGAGTAAAGCTGGTGTTTTTTGAGGTGGTCAGTGTAGGGCATTTGTTTGAGGCCAGTAATCCTCTTTGTGAGGTACTTCTGTGGCCTTTCCAGCTGCTGCAGATGTCTTGTGAGGTACATTCCAAAAGGGGCATTGTACTCAATAATGGGTCTAATGAGTGACAAGTAGAGGGGAACAATGACCTCTTTTTTCCTGGATGAGAACCCTTTTATGATGAGGTGTGCCACGTAGAAGGACTTCCTGACTACTGTGGCGATGTGACTATCAAAGGAGAGACTACTGTCCAACTGGGTCCCAAGGTCTCTTATCATGCATTTGGTATTAAGTAGATTGCTGCCAATGTGGTAGTTCATGGGTACAGATTTTTTACCAAAGGGGATGATACTGCACTTTTTGGCATTGAGCTTGAGGCCATGGCTCTGACACCAGGCATCTGTCTCAGTTAGGCCCTTCTGTAGGATGTCCACATCATTTGGGGACTTTACTATGGCTCCTAGTTTGCAGTCATCTGTGAACTTCATTAGCCAGAGGCCTTCTGTGTTAGCCTGTACTTCAGAGAAGTAGATACCAAACAGGAGAGGTCCCAGGACGGAACCCTGTGGTACACCACTTGTCACTGCTTTGAGGTCAGATATGGAGTCTGCAACCTTTACAGTGTAGGTTCTGTCAGTGAGCCAGATGGCAACCATCTTGTGACGTAGGGATTTATACCTAGTTTAGTGAGTTTAGCTATAATTCCAGAATAGGGGATGGTGTTGAAAGCCTTGGCGAGGTCAGGATAGGCTGTGTGAACCACCTTACCCTCATCCACGGCTTTGGTGACTGCCTCAAAGAAGTGAATCAGGTTCAGGAGGCATGATCTGCCTTTCACAAACCTGAAGTGGATGGGATCCTCAGTTTGGAGGTTACCAATGTCTTTGTTTATGAGTTCCATGATGATACATTCCATGGCCTTCCAGACCAGGCTCGTCAGGCTAATAGGTCGATAGTTCCCGGGATCAGTGGTGGCTCCCCCTTTGTGGAGTGGGATAACTTTTTGTGTGTGCCATTTAGTGGGCACAAAGCCTGATGCAAGGCTATTATTGAACATGCTGCTTAAGTGGGGAGCCAGTTCGTTCTGAAGTTCGTGTAAAATACAGCCTGGGATGTTGTCCAGTCCCATGGATGCTGTGTTTTTGGCTTTAGAGAGTGCAGCTTTTACCTGCATAATTGTGATTACAGGGACTCTGCATTCTTCCTGTATAGATATGGGCCCTTTAGAGGGTGAGAGGGGGGTAAAGTTAGCACTGAACCTATCTGCCAGGATGTTGGCAATATCAGTTGGTTCTGTAATTTTTGTGCCTTTGTGCTGTAACTCAGAGCAGATCTGGGTGTTGCCATCTAGATTCCTGACATAGCTATAGAATGCTTTGTGGTTGTCCTTGGATTTAGTGGCGACTTTGTTTTCGTAGCTAGCTTTGGAGGATCTTATAAGGGATCTCAGCTTCTTACTGAGGCTGACCAGGGAACTCCTCCCTCATGGGATTTTACTCTCTTTTGCAACAGTTTCTTCCTTCTGTTGTATAGTTTGTTTATGGCAGGGGACCATCTCCTTTTTCTTAATGTCCCTAATTATTTAAAGGTTTTACTATCATGAAGGGAGTGGGCACCCATTCCTAAGTTAGGGTAGGAATCCATTTAAGTCCATGCAATTGGTATTGCTTTGATCCCTGGTGTTTGCAAAGGCTGCTTATTTGTTCATCTTGTTACTAAAATGATGTACCTGGGTTTTTTTATTCCGGTTGCTTCTTGCCTATTCTGACATTTTAATAATTTTATCTCTTTGAGTATGTAGAATGCTGTAATCGCAGGTTTACATATCTCACTTGTTAGTGGATGAGCCTGTCTGTGAGTGATGAGAATGTCTTTATTTTCAGTAATTCTTTGTGTTTCCAGTGTTTCTAGACATTACTTGCATGTTGCTGGACTTTTATTTGGAAAATGAGTATGAAAATTTAATTGAGAGAAAGAATGAAAGGACAAGCAAACAAAAATGTATGAACATATATTATGAATGGAGTTATTTGTACTTTAGATGTTACAGTAAAAGACTGAGTGAAGATAATACCTGACCTGGCCTAGATGGGAATCAAGTGTGTGTTTTTTTATTGAATTTTACAGTTGTACAGCATTCATTTGTGGCAGAAAGCCTGCTTCAATCATGTCCCATGGAAATGGTACCTGTCCGCACTGTGCAAAAATAGGGTGTTCCACATTTTGACTGTTTGTCACACTATGACAGGGTCTGTGTTCCATATTGGCCTCTTAAAAGGTTGAGACCTATTGGTGAGGGAGTTTCTACAAAGAAATAAAGATTCAACTTCAGTGTGCTCACAAATAGAACCAGTCTAGTGAATAATTACAGTATTTGTCCCCAACTAGGAGAAAAAATGTGAGTCAAGCCATACAGAATCATACAAGCACACAGTCAGTCAGGAGATCAAAAAAAAGTGATTGAAGCTCATCAAGGAGTCCTAAATTGCTTGGAGTGGTCCAGTAGTATTGGTACTGGAGGATGGTATAATGGGTAAGGTGTTTGTTTCACAAACACAAGGCACAGGGTTTGAGTCTTACTTTTGCAGGGTAACTGGCTAAGCTTAAAGTGGCCTGCAAGGACAGGTAGCCTAGTACTTAGCTGTGAACCTGTAAGATAGCACCAAATATTTTTGTAATGACTTCCAAACATTTAATAAAGTCTCCAAGTTTCACACATATCTAAGCCCCTGGCAGATGAATTAACTGAAAGATGAGGAATAGCTAGGTCACTAGCACACAGTGGTGTGCAGTGGTTAATTGTCTCAACACAGCAGGTTTCTCGGTTCGATTCTCGGATTTGACTCTTCTAGACTTCACAAAGTTGTACCACAAAATACAACTAACTGAGGAAGCCAAACAGAAAATATTTTTTTAACTCCTGATGGCCTATTCCAATACAAAGTTCACCCTTTGCATTGCACAATGTCAAAGCAGCCTTTCAGTGTCTCATGGGCAATATTTTTTATCCTATTCCTGTCAGGGCACAGGCTAACTGGACTATATGGTCATTTTTAGTGAGACCTGGAAAAGCTATCTGGACAAAGTCCAGGACTGTTGAACTCTGTCAGATCAGGAGGTCCTCCCAGTAACCACTCTAAGTGCAAGCCAGGAATGGAAAACACTAAATATTTAGGATTTATGACTGGGTGGGTTGATCTGAAACTTCACAGGTTATTCAGAAATGGCTGTGATTAGTGACAAAAAAGTAAGTCAGAGTGTTTTTAGGCCCAGCAGGGTATTATAAGAAATGTATCACAAATGTTGCCATTACACTGATTATTTTATTATTTTAGGGCCTATTGAAGGGCTAATGAACAGATGACATGGAAAAAGCATGCATTGTTATGAAAAGTGCATTGTGCGCTCATCTAATTCCCTCAAACCAACTTTTCTAAGGAGTTTAGAGATCAACGCAACCGATGTTAGACAATGGCTATTGTTTTCGAGTGATCAGCAGGAAGGAATATGCAGTCTGTACCTTTGTAGAAAATTAAACTGACAAGAAATTAAATCACATACATAGCAGAAAAGAAATAATGCCTTATCATCAAATGAGCTCTAACAGTTAGGGCTTATTATTTGCTAGGAGGGACATTTATCCTATTAACTGATCATACACTTCTCACTTGGCTATACCAACACAAAGATAAAAATTTCAAGGTGACACACTGTTTTTTGTCTTTAAAACCCACACTTTTTCTCCTTATAACCATACAACAAAAGTATCTCAGTTTAGTGCAGATTATTTAGGATTCTGCATTGCTACATCTTGCAGTAGTCTTGGGTTGTATTCCTTCAGGCTCCATTTGCCTTCGATGTGACTCTGAGCAAGTCACTTCCCAGGCCTTGCTCCCAAATCCCTCCTGTAAAGGGACTGTGTATATTCAGTGGGCTTACCCAGTCAACAAATTATTCTGTTTCACAGACACAGCAAGGTAATATTGATAGTTTGTCTAGGGGATGACTCTAGCTTCTACAGAACCATGACCCCACCCCCTGGATCTAAACTAGGGTGGGGTGGCAGCCATGTGATAAAGCCAAGGGATTTTGTATTTCAGGACAGATACCTTATGCCTACCTCATTAGAGTCTATGTGGCCTCAGATTCCTAAGTATTGTTGTTGTTGCTGTCACCAAGGGTAAACAAGCTAAAAGATGTTCTGAAGAAGGTAACCTGTGCTCAACCTCAGTAAACTTATAGTTAGCTTTGTAAGTTAAAAGTCAGCTAGTAATTCATTGTTGGAAGTGCAAATAGGGTAAAGAAGGCAGCCCAGCAAACTGATTTGTGTTAAGCCACAAACTGTTGCAATGTCCTTGGCTTGTGTAGATTTTCTTGCATTTGTTACTATGAAGTGTGTGTGTGTGTGTGTGTGTGTGTGTGTGTGTGTGTGTGTGTGTGTGTGTGTGTGTGTGTGTGTGGACTATCCTGCTTTTGTGGGTACACCTGAGGGCCACCAATTGGCATTGATTGCCTTATACTGCTTATTTGTCAATGTGAACTGCTGCTTGAAATAAACACAAGCAAGCTGAAACACTGCTACAGCACGTGGGCGTATAATTCATTTTGCATGAGTTTACACTATGTAAAAACAGTCTGTCTACAGCACCTTGGAAATTTTTATTTTCCACTTAGGCTACTACATTGGTTTTGCATTTAAGCAAGAAAACAGCTCTTACAACAATTGATTGTTTTGATTAGTGAAATTTCCTGTTTTGAGTGAATTAACATATGTTTGTATTCAGTTCTAGATCTTTGTGTTCAAGTAAATTCACCTGCCCTGCAACTCAACAGGTTTAAAAGTGTTGGCTTGACAACCTATTCACAATTTTTTCACATTTTGTCTCATGCCATGCATATAAACTATGGAGACTAAAACATATATGTTCTCGAAGCAAAATATAAACCTGAAATCAACTAAACTGTATATAATATTTTTAACAGCATTTTTATAACTCTAACCTATCAGAAGCAGAGCAAACAATATGGAGGAAATAACTACTTGTTAAAGGAAACCAATGTTGCCAGAGCCAAAAGGGGGTCACCACAATGATCTTTCAGGAGTCCTTCTGAATCTTCAGAAGAGGTGGGATGTTGGCATAATGGTTAAGGCATTTATCTTACAGACACAAGGTGCAGGGTTTGATTCTCACATGGGATGATTAGCTAGGCTTAAAATGGCCCACAAGAGCAGCTAGCCTAGTACTAATTTATGAACCTAAGAACCTGCCCTATATATCATTAGAAAGAGTCTATATCACAACATCAAATTCGAACATTGTAATATCGAACCCTAAAGTCCGAAAGTTGAAAATAGCGACGCCACGGCACATCGACTTTTTTCCCAGGGAAAAAAATCGGTGGGCCGTTTTTGGGGATTTGCTATTTCCTCCACTGTGGTGCAATCTCAGAGTTGGTATATCTAATTAGGGGGGTGTGGGGGTCTAAGCCTCCCACTTTAGTTTGCATTTAAGATAAATGTTTGTTTTTTGTCACAAAACAGTGATTTTTTTTCCCCTGGGGAAAAAAATCACTGTTCTGTGTTTTCGGTTTTGTTGGGTTTCGGACTTTAGGGTTCAATATTACAACGATCGAACTTTTGTAAGTTCGACGTTGTGATATAGACCCCATTAGAAAAGCATAAAGAAATATTTCTGACCACATGAAAGAAACATCTGTTTTCCAGTCTTGTTTGCATGGAATCCTGGAACAAAATTTGAAAAGGTGTCTGTTTTGAAAGGAGACAACCAAATCTTCTTGAGGTGTTGCCTACAACTGGATCAATTCCTGGAAGACCACCTCATTCAATTTCCATTTGTTAAGGTTTCCCTTGGTCCTAATCAGCTTGTCTGCCACTATGTTTTGCTCTATCAAAATGTAAGATACTTGGAGGGTTAAGGAACTGCCTCCCAAAACATCATAGCCATCCTGCATAAGGGGTATGATCTAGTGCCCCCTTGGTTGTTTATGTACCAGATAACTGTAGTGTTGTCTGTAATCACCTGAAGAGGTCCAAGGGATGATGTGCAACCTCTAGGGGATGATGAAGAGATTTGTAATGAGTGGATTACTGCCAACATCTTTTGAACATTGATGTGCTTAGAAACTGCTCCCCAAGTGAAATCTGAGGCATTTGTAGTTACAGACCAGCTTAAAGGTACAGGAGAAAAGAGGAGACCTGTATTTGCTTTTATTTGTAGTCTCCACCATTGCAATTCCTTTTTGACAAAGCCCAAAACTGGAATATAAAATTTCAGAGAAAGCAAATGTTGAGTCCATACATTTTTTTTAGAAACCACTGAATCTTTCTCATATTTATAACCCGGTGAGAGTAATCATGAGAATCATAAAAGTCATGAACCACAAGATCCTGAAATACTCTCTGGTCAGAGTCTGAGACTGATCTGAGAAACCCAAGAAAGTTTCCAGATAAAAATTCACATATTCTCCTGTGCCAAAAAGCCTTTTGTTGAGAGGTGTCTATAAGACAGGCCAGAAAGAAAGTCCTGTGTGATGTGGTCAGGGAGGATTTCTGAATATTTATCTGGAATGCCAGATTAGTCATAAGTGAAGAAACCCATTGTAATGATTGACATCTGGAGAAAAGACTCTGCAAAGATGAGTAAGTCATCTAAATAATGAAATATGCCAATGCCATTCAGTCTGCAAAGAGCTATGACCAGAAATAGACACTTTGTAAACACCACTGGAGCTGTAGCTAAACCAAAGTGTGATGCAGAGAACTGATAATGTGATCCAGAGACAGAAAATCTGAGATATTTCCTTAAACCTTTGGCAATGGGAATGTGATGACAGCATCCTAAAGGATCTAATGTTACCAAAAAACTTCCTTGGGTAATGAAGTATAACAGATTTTGAAGGGACAACATCTCAGATTTTGGTACTTTTACATACAGATTTAAAAAGACAAAGTCTAGAACTGGTCTCTAAGAAGACACTTTCTTTGGTACCAGAAATATTCTGAAATAGAAACCTTTTCCCATTTGATTTAATTCCACTGGTTCTGTGACTCCTAGGGTAAGTTCTGAAGAACTTAAGGATGATAATCTGTCAGGTTTGGAGACTGGACAGGAATTCCCCTGAAAGAAGGTATTTGGATTCAGTGCCAGCTGTAGTTCTGATCCACTTTTAACACCCTGAGTCTGAAACAATGAGTTGCTAAACAGGAATGCGCAGAGACACTTTTGAGGACAGATTTTCAGAGATAGCAGGAGAAGGACTGGGGAAGGACAAACAATGGTGGTAATAGTCATTTTGAAGTATCAGCCTGTCTCTTTTTAGGAAAAGATCATTGTGTCTTGTTTTCCCCTCCTGCCATCTCTTTTTGGTTCCCTGTTTGGCTTGAGAAGGCATGTTTATTTGTTCTACTTCTTAGACAGAAAATAGGATTTGTGAGATTTGTGTGTGTGTGTGTGGGGGGGGGGGTCTGAAAAATACTGGAAACTCCATATTTTAATTTCCCTCTGTAATCAAATTGTTTGAGGATCTGAGTAGCAGATGGGCAATCAAAACCTCTACCTAAAACTGAATTTAAAATCACAGACTTCACCTCATCAGAAAACATACGTATCCAGGCATATCTCCTCAACATTGTAGCAGTAGCTGTGGCCATATCATCTGCACAATTACAAGCCATTCTGACGGACATTACCTTCATGAAGAAATGTAGTAGATAATTATCAAATTCAAATTGTCTGCACAAAAATAGAACAAACTTCCACATAGGAGTCTGATAGTTAAGAATTCTATATGCCAAAGTGGAAGAAGAAAATATTTTCTTAGCAAACCTATCCAATAACTTTCCTTCTTTGTCCACAGAAGAAGGCTTGGAAGACAGCAAGAGTCTTCCCATTTGGAAAAGATGTGAATATGGCTGCAAGGTCAAAACAGATGCTTGTTACTTTGAGAAACTTTGTAAAAATCTATCTGCGGTTTTGAAAACTGAAGGTAGAGAATTAAGATTATTACAGGAAACATTAAATACATCCTCTAAGGCAGGCAGACTAGGAGGTATGAGAAAGAAATGAGGCATATCTGAGTAACACTGTCGTAACATCTCCTCAGTTCATGTAGAACATCTGTTTGTTCCAATAAAAACACCTCATTCATCCTGGCTATTGTCTGAGAAAAGGAAAATTCCTCCAAGGGAGGTTGTGAGGACTAAGTTTCCTCTAAATCACAGGCTTGGTTCTTGGGAATCTGCAGAAGAAGAAGCAATGTCCCTGTCTATGTTAGAATCCTCTGACGTATTTTCCTCAGGAATATCACTGCTGGCATTATTTTTAGTTTTGGATTTCTAAGCATCAAGATTAATACCCTTTAACCAATGATTAATACCCTGTAACCAATGATTAATACCCTGTAACCAATGCTAAGGTAAGAAAATCATCTTTTCTAACAAACATCATGTCTCCAAATGACAAAGTTTGACATTTTGTTTTTTTTTTCTTTACAGGTTTGGATGAAGACTGACTCAAAGAAAGCACTTTTACCCTGTCTAGAGTTCTCGTTCCCTGGCCACACGATGCAACATCTCACAGAGTGTCTCCATGAGCCAGAAGAGTTGGTCTCCCATGACCAGATCAGATACTGAACAGCCAAACAGGATGTGGCTGACTCTCAGTTCATAGGGGACTACACCAGAGGAATTTAGAAAGCTAAATGAGTGGTCTGAGGAATGCCCAGTGGCCAATGTAGATTCACCCACCATCACCTGAGGGGCTGACTGAGCCCATGGAGTCAGCAAGAGCTCTTTGGTAAGTTGTCTTATCTTTCTAGGTACAGCAAGTCAGAACAACTGGAGTGAGTTAAGTATCTATGCTGTGACAGAGGATGATGTTTCAAAGGCAGTACGCTTTACTGGAATGAATCAGTCAGAAGGTAAATTGTTAAAAAATGCTCACAAGCATCACACTTACACTCACATACACAGTTCCCATACACAGTACTGAATAAGCATTACACTAAAATCCTGTCACAAAAAAAACTTATTCAAAATTCAGTCTGACAGAAAAAATGGTAGGCAAATGCTCACGCAGTGTATACAAGTACTAACATATCTCATAATAGTCCCTGATCATATAAAATACTTTTGACACTAAACTTTTCAATAAATAACACAAAGTTTACTTAATCAGTACATTTTCTCACAAAAGTAGACCCCAAACAGCTTAGAGCTAAAAGAGTGGTCCCTGACAGGAAACATCTGATTCTGGAAAAGATATTGGGTTTCTTAAAGGGGAAATGCTACTTAAAAACCATGTTCAAATATAGCAATTCATTTTTTAAAGGACAATATTCTGTGTGGAAGTGTTCCTCACTGGGGACTTATCTGGTGGAAATGAAGCTAAAGGTTGGCTGCTGCTGCACTTGTGAAGCCACACACTTATACTGAAACAAAATGTTACAGTACACACACACCAGTTGAGTCACATGGTGAACCGTAGCCAATGCAACAATTACATATAATCCGTTTAGTCACAGAAAGCTTAGCATTTTTTATCCCAACAAAATAAGAGGACTTCATCAGAATTATTTTACAACATGACATCACTTCCTTTTATATATATATATATATATATATATATATATAAACAATTAATCAAATTAATGAAGTAATCAATAAACAAATTAAAATGCTTTAAAAATACATTGCTCCATATAGTATCAAATTATACTTCATTATCCTTCATTTAAAGAATACTAGAAATAGACACACTGTAATTTATACCTGGCTTCATAGCAGCATTAAGGTGTATTTGCCACATTAATTCTTTCAATTCAAGCAAATGATCACAGTCACCCTCTCTCTCAATGGTATTGACCCTATTACAAAAAAATAAACTTTTTGAAAGAAGAACAAACTAATGAATGTTTGTATAAAGCATTATTACACTTGCCCTTCTTAATATCATATACATACTCATAAATTCGCTCTTTTAATTTTCTTGTGGTCCTACCCACATAGAAAGCTGCACATGAAATACATGTTTCTAAACAATTCACCTTACTAGTACTACAACTGTACTTCCCTAGGCATTTTAATATTATGTCTCCTCCCTCAACCATTATATTAGATCCATTAATAATACATTTACAATATTTACAACAGCCATACTTCATCATTTTTGAAACCGAGGGGCTATTCATCTCATAACCAGCACTTTCCATATGATCTTTGATGTTCTTTCCGCTATTATATACTGTAACATGTGTACTTCCCAATATAACCAGTCTTCTGAAAACACAATACTCCAACAATTATCAATAATCTTTAACAAATTTGAGCTTCCTTGTTATGCAGAACTACCAAAGCCCCATTTTTATAACAAACTAAGTTGTTCTTCTCCTCTCCTATTAGATCACCACCTGCTATTAAATTTTCTTTTCTTATTGAACTTAAAATAGGGTCCTATTTATCTTTTCTATCTTTTATAATTTAATTTTTAATCGAATTCAGTAAAACACAGGGGTAACTTCTGTCTTGAAACATATTCATTAAACTATCCAATTCAACATGAAAAATTACGTCCTCTGAAACTAACCTAGAAAACATACCAGATGTCCTTTAACAATACTTTGTTTTTGAGAAAAGGGATGACAACTGTGAAAGTGCAAAAATGAATTGCCATATATATTTTTTTTTTGTGAAAAATGTTAGATTGAAACCTATCTCCCAAACCTTTACAAAGAGTTACATCCAAAAAAATGTATACTTTCAACATTATAATCCAAAGTGAATTTTAAAAATGATGTGGTGCTTTCCAAATATTTAACATACTGCTCAAATCAGAGTCGATCTCTCTTCCATAAAATAAAAATGTCATCCAAAATTTTATAATATTGATACATTTGATTGACATAAGGGGAATTAAACACCAAACAATGTTCCCAATCTGCTAATACTAAATTAGCATATACTGGGAAATATTTACCCCATAGCAATGCCTGAAATGTGTTGAAAAACTCTTCTTCAAAGTAAACAAAATTACTCCTCAATACCAATTTTAAAAATTAAAGTATTACAAAACAGTCAGTATCACTCATGTCCATCTTTGTTTAAAATATTAGAGAAAAAATCCACACCCTGATTATGAGATATCACTGAAAAAAGATTAACTACATCAGTAGTACCAAATATAATATCATTATTGCATGGAATTTCATTTATCAGATACAATAAATGTCAAGAGTCCCATGAAATGTGTTTCTACTTAGCTAATAAATATTTACAAAGGTAATCCACATATCCTGCCAGAGGTTAGACATTAGAAAAGCTGGATGTCTGTAAACATTTAAGGGTGCACTGGACTACTGGTAATAACATAGGTGTATACAACTACTCTATTATTCATAGCAAACTCTTGTACAGCTTTCTAGGAGGCTTAAAATTTGAATATATGAACAATGAACAGCGAGTGTTTGTATTTAGAAAATTCTGTTTTGTCAATAGTTCATGCAAGCATTGTTACTGGTGTCCAGAATCACATACCCCATATGGTTCTAGAAGGACTATTTGTTAGTATATTCAGTTTAGCAGAATGTGTTAATTTCACTAGTATAGATGGTATAATACTAAAAGAACAGTAATGATTTTTCAACGTGATTAAACCAAATGACTTTTGGGAGCCACATCCCAAACAAACACTGATAGTATTCTGCATGCATGTGAACATAAACTGCAGACTATAACAAATCTGCTGCTGGCCTTATAGTTCACACTCCCCTTTCTGGTCTGGTCATCACCATTACTCTGGGGTGGTGGGGCAATCATCACCATTACTCTCCTCTGCGGTGGTGGCCCAGTTATCACCATTACTCCCCTCTAGGGTAGTGGTCCAGTCATCACCATTACTCCTGTCTGGGGTGGGGGCCCAGTCATCACCATTACTCTTGGGTGGTGGCCCCATCATCACCATTACCCTTGGGTGGTGGCACTGTCATCACCATTACTCTTGGGTGGTGGCCCCATCATCACCATTACTCTTGGGTGGTGGCCCAGTCATCATGATTATTATAGGGTGGTGGTGGTACAGCCATCACCATTACTTTTTGGTGATGTCCCACCCAGTCATCATCGTTACTCTCCTCTGGGGTGGACACTCATCCAATGCTGTGATCAATCCCCTTATGTTACATGTAAAGCTAGCAATCCCTTTAGATCAACAGTGTCTCAGCTGTTCCAGTACCACAGATATACACTAAGTGAACTAGCTTGCAACAATTGCTCATGAAAGCCCTTAGCCATGCCAGCATTTCCACTTTTACCATTCATTTTCTAAATGGCACAGTGACTTACATTCGGAAGATCACAACCTCCCTTTTCAATCAACATAGAAGGAAAAGTCCAAGACATTGTACTCAAAGTTACATAAGAAGCATTTCAGGGCTGTTGGAAAGTGTATCCATAAAAAAAAAAAAAAATCAACCATCATCATTCGAAACATGCAGCATAGTTTCCAGTTATTAATGTACTAGAGTAGAACTCATAAAGTAATTGACACAAAATGGAAGCATTAGTTTTAAGTGTCTCAAATATGACTTCAGAGTCTAAACATGAGGCTTTAATTCTATAATGCCATGAGTACAGGCTAGCTTATAACAACAGCAATGCATGCTTCAAAGTAATCATGAAATTTAAACGTATTATATACAATTCTACAAATGACATTTCAAACCTGTAAGGCCCCACAGTAAATGTGGAACTGCTAATAGAATGCTCAGCTGGCCAGTTTTACTGTTCTATACTCCTACAAGCAGTCCCCCAAATTACAATTTTCTTCAAGGCATAGTAAAACTATACTAACTGGTTTTGTAAAAATTAACCAATATTTTTATATTATGTCTAATTTGTTATAATTATTTAAACTGCATATTGTTTTGCTTTATTTTTAAAGATTGTAAAATTACTGTTCTTAAAATGTTTTGTTATAATTTGGAGCTTTTCTCCCAGGGCCTCCACTAAAAATGGGTTTCTACACAACTGGACTTTCCCAGAAATCAAATGTCAATAAATAAATAAACAAACACTTATTTAGCCAAGTGGTAACATATAAACATACCACAAAGTCTGGTGAACACAAAACTCTTGACTACATTACCACAATTAACCTTAACAGTCTGTTGGTGAAAACAGGCCTTCTCCCCCTTTTCAGTAAGCACTGTTTAGTGTAATATTTTCTAATAAGAAAGCAAAATCTTTTGGCACTTAATTGCCCTTCTATAACTTTTACTAAAACGTAAACGTATTAATTTCTGAATACTGTTTCACTGCTGTGACAAAGCCCCTCCACAAGGATGGCCCTATCATGGACCCTGGAAATTATATATCCATCAACCTTACAAGTCTGATCTGTACAGCTACGGTGTGTTTCATATCTAATGTCATGGGTTTATATCATAACCTCGAAGTCTGATAACTCCGAAGCACAAAACACCGAACTTCAAACCTCGAAGTTCAAAAACGTCGAACCGTAGAACGGAGATCGCCATAGAGTGCGGGGAAGGGAAGATTTCCCTTTACTGCACTGTAGTGCGATCTTGGAGTTGGTATATTTAAGTAGCGGGGTGGGGTGGGGGGTGCAGGGGGCTTTCCCCCCCTGCATAACGCATTTTTTTTTTGTTTTGGGTAATTAAGGTTTTTTTTCCTGTGGATTTGATGTTGTCAGCTTTTGAGGTTTGAAGTTCACGGTTTTGTGCTTCGGTGTTATCAGCTTTCGATTATCTGATATAGACCCGATGTCATTACCTAAGAAAGCAGGAATCTCAATAGGCTTGCCTGAGTACAACTTGGTTCACCAAAGGGAGATTATGCTAGTTAAATCTTAATTCTTTGAGAGGGTCATGCTAGCTGCCAGCAGTGGTCATGCTGTTACTATAGCCTTTCTCAGTCTACCCAAAGCATTCAATACCTCATACCACAATGGTAAGGAAACCATTAGCCTTGAACACAAATCCTTATGTTGTAAGACGGATAGTCAATGGCCGAAAGACAGAACCTACATGGTTTGTACGGCAGGTGCCTCTTCAAATACTGCTAAGGTATCCAGTGTACTCAACCCAGGGTCTTTACTGAATGCTCTCCTATTCGGTGTCTAATTCTTTGATCTCAAAACTGATAACCTGGACCTCTGGTTAATCACATTTACAGACTGCAAACTGGGTTTAATCGTCAACAACCCCCTCAGACATCTGCACCCTTTAGAAAGAGCTTACCCTAGTTATTACCCGGAGTAGAGATAATGGGATTAAACTGAACATCCCTAGTTATTACCCGGAGTAGAGATAATGGGATTAAACTGAACATCCCTAGTTATTACCCGGAGTAGAGATAATGGGATTAAACTGAACATTAAAAAGGATAGTATTGTTTCTTTTGGAAAACAGCCATTACCTACAACAAAAATTATAAAAAACACTTCCCCTTACAAAACAAAAACAAGTCAGGGACCTAGCTACTTGATAGCTCACTCTCTTTTGCTCACCACATGAAAACTGTAGCTTGGAAATCATTCTACTTAGCACATCTTAGACAAATATATTTTGACTAAATCCAAATATGTTATTATTCCCTTCTATTTAATACATATCAGACCCATTAGTCAGTCAAACGAGTTGTCAGTCAACTGAAATTTAGGTCAGTTTGAGTGTCAGTCAAATGAGTTTTAGGCCAAGTGAAGCAGACTCATATGTGTGTCTGTGTGTGTGTGTGTGTGTGTGTGTGTGTGTGTGTGTATATATATATATATATATATATATATATATATATATATATATATATTCACTTTATAATCTCGAAATACTGAAATATCAAATTTCAGTATCTCGATACTCTAAAGCCGAAAACACACAACCTAAAAATCAAAACTGTGAAATTCAAAACCGCGAACATAAACAAAACACTATCACACATACCAACACAAATACACCTATCTCCCAACATTACAACAAAGGAAAACAACACACATGAATACAGCAAAACAAGCACACACACACACCTATCCTTCCTATGAACAAGGGGGGCAAACCCCCCTGCACCCCCACACCCCCTCTACTTATATATACTAACTCCGAGGCCGCAGTAAACACCAAAAGACAGAAAACCCACCAGCACACATTTTACACCTCCCTTGCACAAACACACATCACATACATACAAACACCACCACTCTCAACACTGACACACTCACACTCTTACCTACCTACCCTAACCCACACCTAACACTCCCCAGCACATTCACATACAAACAAACCCTCCCCAAAACCCTTAAAAAACATAACACTTACCTAATGCACCATCAGTACTGTGGATTTGACATTTCCAGGTTCAATATTCTGCAGTTTTGCGGAAATGCAGATTCGACAATTTGGTCTCAAAATACTAAAAATCGACATTTCAGTATTTTGGGACTCCAAAGGGAACATATATATATATATATATATATATATATATATATATGTATACAGGTCTACTTCACATGACTGAAAACTCAAAATACTGAATTTCATTTGACTGAGACCACAATACCTAATTTTCAAAACACTGAAAACTCATTTGACTGAGTCTCATTATACTGAAAGCTTACAATGCTGAATTTTAAAATCCTGAATTTTAAGCCATAGACATGCATGCTTATAACACCAATGACTAACTCTTTCCAAAACTTAAAAGCTACTTACTTACTCTCTTAACTGAAACCGGAAGATATAAAACCAAAGTAGGTGGGGGGGCTGTGCCCTCCACATCCCCCAACTATATATACTAACTCCAGGATTGCTCTACAGTTGGGAAAAGGGCATATACCTTTTATTTACCTTACAGTACTGTACACACTGCCACTACTGCCGGGAGTGCATGACACATCCGCCATATTACTTTAGATACTTCCCATAAAAATGTAAGAGACATACCCACATTTAGAAACACAACATCACTACTTTCTACACTATTGTGGATATTATGACAGTTGGCACTTTAAGTTACAGTAATTTTTTTTTTTATCACAAGAAAGTCGCAGGTGAAGGAAAACACACATCATGTCTATGGCTTAAAGTTCAGTATTTTAAAATTGAGCATTGTAAGCTTTCAGTATAATAATACTCATTCAAATGAGTTTTCAGTGTTTTGAAAATTAGGTATTGTGGTCTCAGTCAAATGAAATTCAGTATTTTGAGTTTTTAGTCATGTGAAGTACACACATATACACACGCACACACACACACACACACACACACACATATATATTTATTTCACATTACCAAATCCTTGTTTTAAGTGGTCAATTTCATAGAAAAGGAACTACAATAGGTTAAATCAGAAACCCAATCTCCATTGTAATAAAGATTTTGCAGTCATGGTTTAAGACCAATAAAGGTATATAAGGGGATTACGTGAGAAGGTTTTACTTTGTTTCAATAAAACCTTGACCATGGCTTTCCTCCATGAAATGGGAATGTCTTGAAATTTCAAGAATTTCTTTAAAGACTGAAAGGGATTGGTGGTTGTCATAATAGTTAGCATGTACTGCACTGCGGTTGTGGTGCTGCGGTAGCGTTGTCACCTCACAGTAAGACATTGTCCTGTTCGATTCTCAGCTAGAGCGTCTTCTGTGTGGAGACATGCGTGAATGGGCGTACCTTCGTTGAAGGTTGTGAGTCAGAGCCGGCAACTCGGTACGTAAAAATCTACTGCCAATCATTAGCAGACCGGAGTTCCACTGTGGTGACCCCTAACCGGGAAAAGCCGAAAGACACAACAACAACATAATAGTTAACATGCTTATCTCACAATCACAAAATACAGGGCCGGAGTCTCATCAGTGAGGGAATTGGCTAGGCTTAAAATGGCCGACAAGGGTAGCTTGCCTAGTATTTATCAATGAACCTATGAAGCCCAACCTTTAAAATCATTTCCCCTCAGTTCTCAGACTGCTACTGGAACAACATATCCCCCCATAATGCCCCCCCCCCCAGCTGGTCTTTCTCTACGTCTCTAACATCATCTATAATTATCAGGGTCATTAACTGCCAAGATTGATCTTCTCTTCGTTCCAGTAAAATGATCTGATTCACTAACTCATCAAGATTTGCCAATTCTACTCTCATTCCATACTTCTGCTTAAACAGCGCTTCATAACATTTCCTAAATACTACCAATAATCCCTATATCATTTATTTTTTGGAAACTTTATTAATAAACATTAGTGTATAAACATAAACCTTATACAATAATTAACTTAATCAAAACATGAAGATTACGGGGGTTTGGCCAGCATGTGAACTGAGTGGCAGCATCTTTCTTCAGTTCTGTCCTTAAAATCTATTTCTGACAGGAAAAATTTAAAAATATTGATTGTGGACAATTCAACTTTGCTGGAAAATCACAACTAATGGTATAAGAAGTCTATATAAAAAATATTGCATTTTCTATAACTAGTCCTGTTAAAAATCTGAAGAGAAATCATCAGGACAAGAGAAAAGATAAGCTTTACAAAAAATATTAAATTTGACCAAACAATGAAGAAGAATTTACAATCATCATTAACAAAAATGCAGGACTTGTCACTGAAATTTGATAAAATGAACAAGAAACGGGGTACTTTTGACGAGAATAGTAAAAGCAAATCCAACAACTACAGGAAATGACAAAGCAACAGAACTTGAAGACAGAAAATATAGAAGAAACATTAACTAATGTAGAAAATAGAATTTATGACTATGACAAACATACTGACACACTTAATGAAGAAACTATTTCACTAATGGACAAAATTGAAGATCTAGAAAATAGATCCAGACACAATACTCTGGATTTGTGGAATACCATAAGGAACTGAGGGCAGTAATATGGTGAACTTTCTTAATACATGGCTTCCAGACATTTTAAAGCTTCCAGGGGCTCGTATGAGACTGAGAGAGCTCACATATCCCTGAAGCCAGCCTCAGCATCAAACAAAACAACAAACAGTCCCAGATCAGTCATAGTCAAACTCGTCATCTCAAGATAAAGAACTTATATTAAAACTGCCTGGTCTAATTCCCCAATAAAATTTGGAGAGCACATAATCCAGTTTGATACTGATTATTCATCTGGGGTGATGACCAAAAGAAAAGAGTGTTTGCCATTAATAAAAGAACTTAAAAAGAGGCAACTCAAAGTACATCTGCTTTTTTCAGCAAATATTTTAATTTCTTCAGTGACGGCCAAAAAATATTTGACTCAATTGAAACAGCAGTGACTTATCTGTCAACTAATAAAGTCTTAGACAAGATAGAAGAAATGGATTGGAGTTTTTTTGGTTTCAGGCTTTAATAGTTTGATAACAATATGCTATACTACTTTTGACTCTGGTATGAATGACAAGGTAAATGCCTTCTATCATTTATACTAATGCAGTAGTAAACATTTAAAATAAGACAAATATCAAAGACCTCATTTAATATCTAAAACAAATATTACTAACTGGCCATGTATTAACATATGAAAGATGAAATTACCATACTATGGACCATTCTATGGACACCTACAGGAATGCATGGATCGTACTATCCCAAATTAAACCAAGACTCACTCCTCCAAAGGCAGGAGACCTGTCTGGTGGACCCCAGCCATAAATAAGCTGTACAACAGAAGGAGGAAGCTACTACATGATAGAGCAAAATCCCAAAAAGGGAAGGCATCTCTGATCGGTACTAGCAAGAAACTACGATCCCTCATAAAATCATCTAAGGCCAGCTTCAAAAGAAAAATTGCACAAGACGCTAAAGATAATCACAAGGCCTTCTTTAGTTATGTCAGGAACCTGGGTGGCAACTCCTAGATATGCTCTGAGTTACTGAAAAATGACAAAAAATACACTGAACCCACAGACATTGCCAACATCCTAGCAGACAGGTTCAGTGCAAACTCCCCCCCCTCCCCAAAAGAGCAAATGTCTATCCCAACAGACTGTAGCCTCCCTGACATCACAGATGCACAGGTGAGAGCTGCCCTCTCCAAAGCATAAAACACAGCATCAATGGGACCGGACGGTGACTCAGGCTGCATCTTACATGAGCTCCAAGAAGAACTGAACCCTCACATAAAGTCACTGTTCAATCTCAGCCTTACTACAGGATATGTACCCAAGGAATGGCGTACAGCAACAGTGGTCCCACTCCACAAAGGTGGCGCCACAACGGGCCCCGGAAACTATCGCCCTATAAGCCTGACTAGCCTGGTCTGCAAAGCTATGGAGCGTATCATCATGGAACTCATAAACAAAGACATTGGGAACCTCCAAACACTGGATCCTACCCAATTCAGCTTTGTTAAGGGCAGATCTTGCCTCTTGAACCTGGTCGACTTCTTTGAAACAGTCACCAAGACCACAGATGAAGGGAAGGTAGTCCACACAGCCTACCTGGACCTCGCAAAAGCCTTTGACACAATACCCCACTCGGGCATCATAAATAAGCTCACCAGCTTAAATATCAACCCCTATGTCATAAGATGGGTTGCAAACTGGCTCAGGGATAGAACCCACATGGTCAGAATTGCAGGTGCCATGTCAGACTCTAAACCAGTTACAAGTGGCGTCTCACAAGGCTCAGTCCTGGGACCTCTTTTGTTTGGTATATATTTCTCTGAGGTACAGGCTAACATGGGAGGACTATGGCTGACCAAGTTCGCAGATGACTGCAAACTGGGTGCCATAATCGACTCGCCGACCAACACAAGCATCCTCCAAAAGGGTCTCACAGAGATGGATAACTGGAGCCAGAGCCATGGCCTAAAGCTAAATGCCAAAAAGTGAATAGTCATCCCCTTTGGGAAAAACAAAGTGCCCACAAATTACCAAATAGGTGGTAATCCATTAAGTATGGAAGAAATAATTAGGGATTTGGGGACCCAAGTAGATAGCAATCTCTCCTTTGACAATCATGTTGCCAAAGTGGTTAGAAAGACCTTCTATATAGCCCACCTTATCACGAAAAGGTTCACATCTCATCTAGATCAGGAGAGGTCATTGTGCCCCTCTACTCATCAGGCCCATAACTGAATACAATGCCCCATTTGGGATGTACCTTACCCGACACCTGCAACAACTGGAAAGACCCCAAAAGTACCTTACCAAGAGGATCAAGGGACTCAAACAGATGCCCTACGCAGTTAGGCTAAAGAAACTCCAGCTCTACTCAGTTACTTACTGCCTACTCAGAGGCGATCTGTGCCTGACGTATAAAGCCATGTCCAAACCAGAATTAATGGACATGCTCCACCTCAGGAAATCCAAATCCTTTAGAGCCACATGCTCCAGGGACTTAAACCTCAGCACAGAAATAAATAGGACATGCTGGAGGGACAGATTCATATCCCAGAGGCTCCCCTCACTCTGGAACAAAATCCCAATCCATGTTAGGCAGACCCCCTCAATGACCCTCTTCAACAGAAATCTTGACGAGTGGATGGGAGATCGTAGGTTTACCCCTGGGATTTCTTCTGTGTCCCTACTAGACAGAGGCACAGTAAACTAACCTTAAAAGGGCTATCTTCTGTGACCTACTATACAGAGGCACAGTCAACTAATCTAAAAGGGTGGTGAAAGCCAAACACTCTGGCTAGGCTTATAAATGTCCTAGGGCAGACAGCCTAGTATCAACCTATGAACCTATGCATGCTTTCAGGCTTTAATAGTTGATAACACAGTGCTATACTGTTTTTGACTCTGGTATGAATGGTCTAGGAAATATAAAATGATACAACTTTAAAAACTAAATGTTTATGCTTTGTTTCTTTGTAAACTGTGAACTAATAGCTAAAAGAGTGCTGTTAATATTAAAAAGGTTGTTTGGAGCACTTTTCTGTGGTGCAGCACTGCAGTGGGTGCTGGTAGTAATTTTAAATGAATGAGAAGAAGCTGAAAGTGAAAAACAGCTCTCTAAGCTCATGGCCCATTTAGAATGACTAAAAGCTTCACTTACAGTTCTCGGTTTTCCCGCTGAAACGACAAGCTGGTAAAATGTGTTTTTGATCCATCTTGATGTAATATAATAATAAAAAAACTTATTAGAGCCCAATAGAGTTGTTTGTATATTCATAAACGGTCAAAAATGAAAGTAGTTGATTACAGAGAGAGACTAGCACTTGAAGCAAAGCAATCTGGGGCTTAACTTAAACGAAAAGGCTCTTAAAGTGACAAGTACATATTTTTACCAAGATACAAGTGCTTCAAAGCACTATTACATATGTACATATACATAGCATAGATTAAACAATTCTTAAAGGAAATAAAAGAAATTAACACAAAAGTACTATAATATTTCTATATGAAGGAAGATGACATCATGAACAAGATAGAAGCAATTGATGTAAGCATTTAATGCAAACTCATATGTATGCATATTAGGACATATAGTCAACAAATATATCATACAATGACCCCCCCATTAATATTTCAAAACGTGCATGCTGATTGGCCAGCCTGCCCATTGTAAATCCCACAATATACCAACGGAAAAAGGTCTGGTCACCCGTACTTTTTTCCGTTGCTATAAAGTGCCAAAAACACTTTTTTAACAAATAAAAAAGAAAAAAAAAGGAGCAACAGAGACTTTCTTTTCTCCGTTGCTTCCATTTCAAAGCATTGACGTACTGGGTATACGCATGCTCAGTACATCAAAACAAGGAAGCAGTGTACCACAACCAGCGGAAGAACAGTAATGTGCCATTATACAAAGCATTGATGTACTGGGTATGTGTGGGACACAAGTGCCATACGCATGCTCAGTACATCAAAATGAGGAAGCAGTGTACCACAACCAGTGGAAGAACAGTAATGTGCCGTTATACAAAGCATTGATGTACCGGGTATGCGTGGGACGCAAGTCCCATACGCATGCTCAGTACATCAAAACGAGGAAGCAGTGTACCACAACCAGCGGAAGAACAGTAATGTGCTGTTATACAAAGCATTGATGTACTGGGTATGTGTGGGACACAAGTCCCATACGCATGCTCAGTACATCAAAACAAGGAAGCAGTGTACCACAACCAGCGGAAGAACAATAATGCGCCGTTATACAAAGACATTATTTAAGAAAAGTAAGTATTTTATTTCTTAAACAATGTCATTGTATAACAGCAATAACCGACTCCGTGGTTGTGGTATACTGAAATTTACCCACGGTTGGCTTTATTTGTTCACTCAGGCTTCACCCTTGTGATTAAACCACACCAACTGTAGGTAAATCTTCAATATACCACACCACGTCGTCCGTTATTGCTTAAATAATAATTTAACAGCTAAGAAACTAATAAATAAATAAATAAATATATATCTACACAAATTTATTCAGTAGGAGGCTGAACCAGATGTAACAGAGAAGTAGTAATGCAGGATATACATGGCATGAAAGCATTATAAGAACCAGCACACTTATAAAGACTGATAATTAAGAAATGACATTCATATGTGACAAACATGAACAAGTCTGATGTCAGTCCACAGTTAGCCATTAACGATGAAGATGATTAAATTAAGTTCAATTGTTAAATAAGATATAACAGCACTACTGTTATGTTTAATACACTAAGGGCAGTCCAGGTATTATTTATTAAATGCTAAGGATTCTCTTGTGCTTCACAGAGAAAGGCAAGGTACACAAAAAGTTAAAGTAAGAGATTACATGAATCAGATGAAGTCTTGATAAATTCATATTAATTGCGGATATTATCTAAAGTATAAAATATCACAAAAATTGCATATAACATCCATTAAACAAGAACATTATGAAAGCCTGCAATATGAATACAAACCTAAATCCAAGGATGTTAAGAATTCAATTTAACAGATGAATGTACTATATAAAAGTGCTGTTTATTTTATACATGGAGGTCTCATTATAATCCAAAATGTTATTATATATTAAAATCTACAGTTTATAACAACAATAACAATGCTTTCATTAACCTCACTGGATGTTGAACAAGTGAAGTTTCATAAGGCACTGTTGTGTTAACAGTAGGAAATACGAACCTACTTGGACTATGTATACATGGGGTTCACAACTAATACTAACATTCATCTTAACTGTATATTAAATCTGGCATAAAGAAACACTAAAAACAAAATGGTTACTTGGAAATCTACATATGGGTGAAAGGAGTATATATATATATATATATATATATATATATATATATATATGCAGTGGTTATAAATTAAGCAAGACATGCAGGGATAATAATGCATCGTCTAAATAAAATGTTGATATTATAAAATAGATACTGTTAAACTGAAAACAAATCAAGGACATTAAATAATGCAATGAGATAAAATACAAGACGTATATACTAGAACAATGCTATTTAAAGTTGGTTACACTAATTTATTTAACTACAGACAGTAATATATAACAGTATCTGTAATAGTATTTAATTATTATACAGTTCAATAGTTAAAGCTTGACAGCACACACTCAATAAGAAGTTGATGCTTTTAGTTATACTTGTTATTGGGGAAGCTGAGGGAAGATGCTGAATAGGGATAAGAGGGGTCACTTGAATGGTAAACCTATTCAAGGATGGGATTCTTTCTCCAATGAAGGGAATGAATCATTCGTAGTTTATATTTTGAAAACCACCTTTTACACAGTTTTTATTTGTAGGTTTTAAATGGATATCTATGCAATGCATTTATAACATATATGAAATGAGTGGTAAAAAAGTTTAACACATATACAAGGTTATGTACAAACATAAAAACAGGACAATGGTTAAATACAAAGGTACAGTTAGTCCAACTGTGAAATGCATTTTTATCAATGTCAGTGGCTTAAATAATAGCTATAAAAGAGAAAGCTTACAAGGATATCTTAAGCTATGTAAAGTGTAAGTAGTATTTTTACAAGAAACACATCTTATACAGCAAGACATTAATAAAGTTAATATGCATAATTATACATTACTAGCAAGTTCAGACTACAATAAAAAGCAGAGAGGTGTGGCAATATTATGGAGAAAGACTACCTTGATGCCCAAGACCATAAATAAATACAGTCAATTATAACTCAGAAAAGTTTTATATAGTGTCAGTATTAATAAATGGTTTGGCTTATACCCTGGTAAACAACTACTGGATACCTGGACGGGGTGTCAGGGCAGCCAAACAACATTTAGACAACATAATACAACATTCCAAAGGTAATACAATAATTGCAGGAGATTTTAATTGTATAATGAAAGAAGACACAAATGCTAAAAACACACACAAGAAATCCACACTATCAAAGTAACTTACAGAGTTTACTGACTTATATAATTTAATGGGCATTAACACATATGCTGAACAAGATTCGCTGATATTCACACATTACTCACACAGACATAACATCTTTTCTAGAACAGCTAGAGTGTTTATAACAAAAGATCTTACCACAAAACTAAGCAAAGTTAAAACAATCACTTGCCCCTTCTCAGACCATAATGCAATAACTTTTGAAATAGATTTTAACTTTGAGAAAACTTACAATCATAAGAATGCCAGCCAATACAGCACACCTTAAAGAGTTTAAACCATAGTATACTACAGAGATGCAAACATTTCTAGATTTAAACCTTACAGACGAGGTAGCAGACATATATGTATGGGATGCAATGAAAGCATATTTATATGGGAAGGCGGTAGCCTGGTATAAAAACAAACAAAATCTTTGGAATAAAGAACTGGCAGAACTACAGACTAAAATATAAAAAATTAAACTTAGCTTCAGAAAAAGAATTAGAAGACCTCAACAAAAAATACTAAGAGATATTGAACCATAAAACAATGAATAATCTAGAGAAGGTCAAACTATGCGCTTACTCTACGAATCCAAAAAATCAAAGGAGAATAGCTAACAGGATGAAAAGAATGATACACCAACTCAGATAAAAGAAATATTCAATAAAGACAAAAAAAGAAAAGTATTAGATTTATAAGGAATTCTAGAAGCCTTTAGAGTGTATTTTAATAAACTCAATAGTCAAGAAAATAAAGTGGAATCAAGTGAAGCACTTAGAAAATTCCTTAAGGAAAATATAAGACTAAGACTATCAGAAGAACACAGAAAAATAACAGATAAAGATATCACTATGAGAGAAATTAAAGCGAAAATCAAGAAACTAAAATTAAACAAAGCCCCAGGTAATGATAATATGACACCAGAGATATTTAAACTACTATCTAATAATGCTTTAAATCTATTACTAAGTGCATTCACATTAGTTAAAGAAGGCAATAAATGCCCTCTTTCTTGGAAATACACTCAAGTATCACCAATTCTGAAACAATATAAAAAACTGATGAGTGTACCTCATACAGACCCATAAGTTTACTAAATGTAGATTATAAAATATTTCTGACAGTTCATGCAAACAGAATAAAACAAATATTGCTGTTATTGATGGAGAGCGATCAGACAGGATTCATTAAAAACAGAAATACATATGACAATATAAAGAGAATTTTAGCCCTTATTGATTTCATAAACAAAACAAAAAATAAAATGAATGTCATTTGCCTAGATACTAACAGTGTATTCGATTCTGTGAATTGGGAATACCTTTGGCTTGCACTGGTGGAGTATGGCTTTTTGAAAAATTTTACCTCACTAATAAGGTCTCTTTATGATAAATCTTCGGCCTACATAAAAATAGGATCCTGTTTATCAGAGCTTATTACCATTGCAAAATGTACAAAACAGGGGTGCCCACTTTCCCCTTTGTTATTCACATTAGTAGTAGAACCATTAGCACATTTCATACGTGAAAACCTAAACATTCAAAGAATTGAACTAGATACTGACCTTGCGTTAAAGATTCAACTATTTGCAGATACATTTTATTGACTTTAAATGAGGATAATAACACATTAAAATAACTATGGAAAGCAACAAAACAGTTTAAGAAGACATTTGGACTCTCATTTAATGAAAATAAAACCAATATGTTACTAACAAATATGGACAAAGAAGTATTAAATAAAAAATATCACAAATATGATACAATCAAATATGTAGGAGTTAAAATTACAAACGACATAAAACAGTACAACTAAACTATAAAGAGATTTTAGATAATATCAAAGAACTCATACAAAAATGGAATAAGCTGTTTTTTTTACCATGGAGGAAAGACTATATATAATCAATATGATTATATTCCCGAAAATTCTGTATTTTATACAAGCTTGCTCGCTACCTCCACCTAAATCATATTAAAAACAATTTGAGGGATTAATAACAAAATTCTTATGGTAACCTAAAAAAACCTAGAGTTGCTCTAAGACATCATTTTGACAAATGGAAAGGAGGAGGAATAGGGTTGCCAGATTTGGAAGGATATATACAATTGTCAGCTTTAAAAACAGTTTATCTGTGGTTAAACAAATAATACACGTCCAAATGGAAACTAGTTCATGAAAAAAAAATCTGGTTAAAAAACACTCATGATACAATAAATAAACATACGGAAATAGTACCAAATAGCTTACTTTGGTTATTGAAGGAATAAATGGTAACAGGGAAACACAAAAATATACATTCTAAATACTTTATCAATACCCTAAAGTCTTATGCACTTTGTAAACAAAAATCTGGGTCTAAAAGCATGGTCTTTTTCATATTCCCAATAGCATATACACAAAATAATATAACAACTCAGGACTCAGTAGCAGTTAAAACATTTAGTAAGAAAGGTCTAATTTACTGGCATTAGTTGATAAACACTAATAAAGTACTAATGATAGAGCAAATTTAAGTGAGTTCATCCTTGAAAATAATATGTGGTTAACACTGCAGGGATTAAGACAAACAGTTTTAAACCAAAACAGGCAAAAATGCAGACGGCTGTTAGGGAAAAGGTTCGTGACTTCATAGAGCAGTTAATAATGCTGCTGGAATTTCCCACAAATGGGAAATTAATTTTATCAATATTATACAAATTGGTTAAATAAACGAAATATATGGAAATAGTATGAAAGAGTTAATGGTAAAATGCCAGATGATAAAGATAAAAGCTAATTCTTACATCTCCAAAACTAACATCTTTATCACTATTTTGGCAACTTTTCACATGGCAGTTTAGGGTCTATATTACAACGTCAAACTCACAGGAGTCCAAACGTAATATCAAACCCAAATGTTCGAAATATGAAAATAACGAAGCCATGGCACACCAATTTTTTCCCAGGGAAAAAATCTGTGGGCTGTTTTTGAGGCTTTGCTATTTCCTCCACTGTGGTGAATTGTTGGAGTTGGTATATTTAAGTAGGGGGATGTGGGGGCGAAGCCCCCTCACTTTAGTTTAAGTTTAAAGTGTAATTTTTTTTCCCTGGGAAAAAAATCGCTGTTTTGTGTTTTCGTTATCATTGGATTTTGAAGTTTATGGTTCGATATAGCAACGTTCAAACTCCTGTGAGTTCGACATTGTGATATAGACCCGCAATTTATACATAGAACATACTTAACACCACACAAATTAGAACTAATATATAATAAAGAAAATAGATGTTGGAGATGTAAATCACAAGCAATAACCAATTGGCAACATTTTATTTATTTATTTTACATTTGTTGACCGGGATAGTCTGACTGGCTGCATGTCCATTTTCAGTGGAGGCCCGGGGAGAAAAGCTCCAAGGGTAAGCAGATACAGCATTACATAATACCAGCATTACATATTACAAACAGACTATTTACAGAGATTACATAAGTAAAAGCAAGTTAAACAAGTTCCACAGGTTACAGTTAATCCTGAGCGCAAGTCAGGATTAAATTAAATTACATAGTAAACTGGTTAACAGATTTTTACATTTATTCTACGAATGCCATTTACTTAAACAATATTGGAAAAGTATTAACTATTTGTTATCGGTGCTTTTCACTGATAAGTTTCAACTTACAAAATTTCTAGTTTTGTTGAATACATCTGTGCCTTCTTGTGTTCCAAGGCAAATATATGTAATTTTGTGGACTCTCCTTGCTATTGCAAGGAAAAATATTACACAGAACTGGAAAGTTATAACTCTTCCCAATATTAAACATTTCAAGAAAAAGGTTTCATCAGTCTCGCAGCTGGAACTGAAAACAAGGGAAGAGCAGAATGACCTACTTCCTTAAGCATCGCATAGCAGAATGTAAATCAAGTGCTGGAAACAGAAGACTAATAAACAGAAGACTAATAAATTATAATCTAATTCAAAGACACATTCAAGAAAACAATGTTTTTTTTTCAAGTACAGACATCCTATGTACATAGTTGGTTTTGTAATGCTTGTTTTTGGAATTGTTTCTTCACTTTAAGCTTTGACTATGTAATTATTTCTTTGATATACATATTACATATATGTTTATGTTTGTAGAAATCAATAAAAATGTATTCAGTAAAAAAAAAAACCATGAAGATTACAGATGCATAGATTTAGATAAAGAAGAATTTTAACTGGACTATCTAGTAATATCTAACCCGGCAAGGAAAGAGTAACCAAAAATCCTTATATCTGTCTTATAATATTCCTTGTCTCTGTGTCACTTTTCCCAAAGGCAGCTCTCTCTGCTTTCTGCTGTCTAAATCTCAGTTGCAATTATTTTAAAGCTGTAGATGTGATTTGCAAAATACATGATCCTGACTGCTATTCTTTGAAAGCCAAATCCCTCATCCATGTATTTGTGAACCTCATTCTTAACTTTATTTAATTTTGCGTGATCGTAAGGAATTAGGTTCCCCAACTTAGTTTGAAATTCTTTAACTCTTGTCATTCAACTCATAAAACTGGATTAATTCTTTGATGCACTTTGAAATAAGTATTTATCAGATATTTCATTATTTGAAAAAACAAACAAACAAACAAATAAATAAATAATGAACAAGCACAGGAGTATGTTTAATTCCAACCTCACCAACATGAGTGTTTAGAGAAAAATAAATAAAAAAAAAAGCACCAGAAAGGGAGCTCTTCGCTAGTTTATAATTTATCATCAGTTTCTTTAACATCTGAAAAAGTATCTTGGATAAAGGGCTTATTTTTGTACCCTCTCAACCTGTTTTATTAGAGGATGTGTTACTTGATATTAAATTGTTTACGTGTAATGTAGCTCTCAAACTGATATTTGGGGAACACACTAACTTTTGTGCTGCACCAAAATGAGCAAGTACTTTTGTTCCACAGTTGCCTCCTGTGCTTGAAATTTTTTTAGGACTGCTGAAAAGGAGTTACTTAATATTGATATGAGAAAGAACAATTTCTACAACTTGACACATGCTGAGAACAAAGCATTACATGAACTACGGACTAATAATGAACTGATTATATGTCCGGTGGATAAAGTGGCATCCATAGTGGTCCTTGACACCATGAAGTATGATTTGTATATGACAACTATGCTTAATGATGCTTCCACCTATGAACGTATTACTGAAAATCAATAAAACTGTATTATTAATAATGTACATAATTGTTTATATGATTTGCTAATGGAACAAGCTAATGACAAAGCGATTTATGATTTTATATTAGTACTTGAGCCTATGGTACCAGTCATACATGGCTTACCGAAGGTGCATAAATCCCTCATTGAGCCACCCCTGCATCTGATAGTTTCAGGCAGGGGTTGGGTCACTGAATTTATTTCTATCTTTTTAGAGGGACAGTTAAAAAGCCACTGGGGAAGGCTGTTGCTGTTTTTAAGGATACTGAACACTTTTTGAGTAGTTTGGGTGAATTTAATTCTGAAGATACTATTCTTGTTAGTATGGATATACAGACGCTTTTTATTATAATACCGCATGAGATGGGGGTAGCATCTTTAAAGAAGTTTTAAGGGAGAACACTGATTATTCCTCAGATCTGATGGATTATATAGGCACTCTGATGGAAATAGTGCTGTGTAATAATGTATTTTTATTTGATTAAGTTGTTTTTAGGCAAATGATTGGTGTGGCTATGGAGACTCCATGCGCCAACAGTTATGCCAGTTTGGTATTGGCTGACTGGGAGCGCATGGCAGTCTTCCCTGGCCATGAGTTTTCTTTAAATCTTTTGTATTATAAATGTTTCGTGGATGATATTTTTATTTTGTGACATGGTTCAGAGGTAGACCTTATGCGATTTGTGCAATACCTTGAGTCTACTAGCAGTTGTTTTAGGTTTGTAGTAAGTCATTCATGAACATGTACTGATTTTTTAGATATTAAGATTACATTGGCTGAAGGTACCTTATCTAGCTCCCTTCATAGGAAAGCATGCAGGAAAAATGCACTTTTACATTTTAATAGTATGCATCCGAAGCATATTCTCAAGAATATAGCTAAAGGACAATATCTGCGGATGTCACGATTACATACAGATGATGAACAATGTAAGGAAGCCATGTTAGGTCTTAATGATGAATTGTTAGCAAGAGGTTATAATGAACAATCATTGGATAATAGTTTGAATGCTGTTACTACTATGCCCCCTGATAGAGGTCAACCATTTTTTCATCGGTCTTACGTACATCTTAAGAGTAATGCACGTGATGCTGTATTTACCATTGTCAGACTGTCTCTGACCTACGGAAATAATATTCAACAAGTTTGTGATGTGGTTAAGAAGTTTTGGCCTGTTTTACTTTCTGATATAAAGTTAAGGGTATTGTGGGTGTTAAACCCTCTTATACATTCAGAAATAATCTCTCTCTTAAGAGACAGCTTTGCTATAAATCAGCCCATGTTCCGTTGTCTTTATCTAATCGCTTGGGCACCTATACATGTAGACATTGTAAAGCCTCAGCTTTATATCTTCTGTACAATAATTTCAGCGTAAAGTTATTGATTATCTGTTTAAACCATGTTTTTATGCTGATTGCAAGTCACAAGGATTGATTTATTTAGCTAGATGCAAGTTTTGCACATCTTTTTATGTAGGCAAGACAGTCAGAATGTTGAAAGAGAATATTTTACAGCATTTGGGGGATATTAAATGAGTGAATTTTCTCAATGCATTGGCTAAACATGTTTCTATGGCACCAGGGCATTGTTTTGTTTTTAGTGTTTTGCAGCTTGTACATGCTAGTAAGAGAAGGGGTGATTATAATAATAAATCAGAAAACATTGAAGCAAAATGGATTGTGAGGCTGCAGGCAGATAAACTGCCAGGAATTAATTCATCTGTACCTTTAAAACCTGTTTTAAAAAAACGAAGTATACATCAGTAATTGTTTTTATTTGATTGGTTAATTAATTGATTTTTGATTGTATAAATATATACACTTGTGATGTTTTTTATGAATCTGATAAAGCACTATGTGTGAAAGCGCTTATCCGTTGAAATAAAGTTTTTTTGTTTTTTCTGTTAGTCTTACTCCTACTTAATCCTCACTCTCCCTCATCACACAACCACTTACTAATTTAACTGATTATATCACTTAACTACCTACTCCTACTTAATCCTCACTCTCCCTCATCACACAACCACTTACTAATTTAACTGATTATATCACTTTAGTTACTCCTACTTAATCCTTGTTCTCCCTCATCACACAACCACTTACTAATTTAACTGATTATATCACTTAACTACTTACTCCTACTTAATCCTTGTTCTCCCTCATTGTACCACCACTTACTAATTTAACTGATTATATCACTTAACTACCTACTCCTACTTAAACCTTGTTCTCCCTCATCACACAACCACTTACTAATTTAACTGATTATATCACTTAACTACTTACCCCTACTTAATCCTTGTTCTCCCTCATTACACAACCACTTACTAATTTAACTGATTATATCACTTAACTACTTACCCCTACTTAATCCTTGTTCTCCCTCATTGTACCACCACTTACTAATTTAACTGATATCACTTAACTACTTACTCCTACTTAATCCTTGTACTCCCTCATCATGCCACCACATACTAATTTAACTGATTATATTACTTAATTACCTACTCCTACTTAATCCTTGTTCTCCCTCATCGTACCACCACTTACTAATTTAACTGATTATATCACTTAACTACTAACTCCTACTTAATCCTTGTTCTCACACATCATACCACCACTTACTAATTTAACTGGTTATATTTCATAATTACCTACTCCTACTTAACCCTTGGTCTCCCTCATCATACCATGACTTATAAATTTCAACCCAAATGTCAGTCATCCCTTGTTTTTCTTTATATTTCTGTCTGCTATAACTTTATGCAAATGTACAGACTATTTCTTATTTTCTTTTTTTTCTATACTCACAAATTGTATAATACAAAGTTAGCATTAATCATCTGTCACAGCTAATTATGTATGCAAAATGCATTATTACCCAAGATGAAAATATTGTTCACAATGTGGAAAATAAAAATATACTCTGTATTGCCTACATATGTGAATATTGGAGCTTTTCTCCCTGGACCTCCACTGAAGGTTGGTCTCTCTTTGTGGCAGTATAGGAATGTTTATCAGGAGGAAATACACTCTGAGATGAGAATAGGATGCATGTATGGTGTAAATGTCCTTTATTTTCTATGTCAAAAGAAGTAATGTGTGAATGTGAAGCTTGTCTTCCTTTTAAGATAGTTTCTGCCACACTACAGATTTACTGTAGGAACCTTGCCAGACGATGTTAGTGACCACTCCTTAACTTTTATAACAAGAGAAAAAACTGACTGTCCAAATCCCCACACTACTAGAAAAATACGTACCATCAAACATTTTAATCCTGACCTATTTCAAGCCGAACTCAGCGCATGTAACTGGAACCCACTAAAAACACTTCCTCTTGAAGATGCAGTACTACATTTTAACAAAATATTCTTATCCATTCTTGACACACATGCACCAGAACGTGCTATTAGAATAAAATCCAATACAGCCCTTGGCTCTCCCATGAAACTAAAATCTTATTCTCGCTAGGAATAAAGTCTGGGCCAGCTGGAGATCCCACAGAAATAAAACAGATCTCCAACTCTTCAGACAGCATAGAAATCTAACTAAAAAAGTAGTCATAGCCGATAAAAAGAAATTCTACATTGACCTTCAACAAACCCATCTTAACAATTCTAAACTTTTCTGGTCCTCAATCAATAAACTCCTCTCACCAGGAACTTCCAAAACACCTTCCCCTCTAAATGCAGACCCTGATACCCCACAACAGACTGCAGATGCTCTTAACTCTTTCTTCACTGAAACTATCCAAGCACTAGCTAAACAACTTAATGCTAACAACTTCTGTCCTCTGAGTAAACCAACCAACTCCTCTTTTAACTTTTCTCTACAGCTTATCCCCACATCATATATTCACAGACTTCTTCTTAAGCTAAAACCATGTACCCCCTCTGCTGATAAACTCCCTTCCCTTTTTCTTCAAAAGGCTGCTAAGGTTGTTGCATATCCCATATCTATTCTTATAAATAGGACAATTAGTGAAGGAATCATCCCCGAAGAATGGAAGGTATCTCATATAATCCCTCTTCACAAAGGTGGAAACTCAACTGACTACTCCAACTATAGGCCCATCGCCCTCCTCTCACCGCTGTCCAAAATTATGGAAAAATGTATCCATCTTCAACTCGTACAATATCTCTCAAAACATAACATAAGAGCTAACTGCCAACATGGCTTTAGACCACATCACAGTACTACCACTGCCCTACTTTCTTTTGTAGAGACTATAAACCAGAACCGAAACAACAACTTACTCTCTTCGGCCCTCTTCATTGACCTCTCCAAAGCATTCGATATGGTAAACCACCCCTTATTACTTAATACTCTCGAATCCATCTCATTTGATCCCCCAGCTATTAAATGGTTTAAATCTTACCTCACTGACAGAAAACAAGCTGTTCTCTGGGATAATCACATCTCATCTCTCCTGCCTGTTTCCATTGGGGTTCCTCAAGGCTCTATCCTTGGCCCACTTCTTTTCTCCCTCTTCATTAATGATCTTCAAACTACAATCCCTCAAGCAACCTGCATTCAATATGCAGATGATTCAACACTCATTTGCTCGGCTCCTTCTACCCCTGAACTAACCTCTCTCACCCAAAAAGTATTCAGTACAGTAGAAACATGGTTCTCTAATCGCTTCCTCTTACTAAATGCCAAAAAAACTAAACTTCTTCTTTTTTCTCCCACAGCTAGAACCTCCCCCTTAAATTTCTCCATCTCTTCAAACAGCGCCACTGTTATCTTACCCGACACTTCAACTAAATTATTAGGCATTACAATTGACAATAAACTCTCTTTCGACCTACACATTAACAACTCCATAAAGTTAGTTAACAGAAAGATAGGATCCTTATATCGAATCAGACCTTTTCTTACACCTTCTACCAGAACAAGGATTGCTCACTCTCATCTTATATCAACTCTTCTATATGCTGCGCCTATCTTCACTAACCTCAAAAAAACCAGCCTTAGCAAACTGACAACCTGTTATAATAACATTGCCCGCTTTGCTACTGGTAATCCCTATAGAACTCATCACTGCCTCAACTTACAACTTCTAGGCTGGCCTGAGTTTCAAAACTATCTTTTAATCCATCAACTCTGCATTGCCCATAAAATACTATACCAACCTAATAACACCCCATACTCTCTCAACTCATAACCCGTATAAAAATCTCAACTCTCTCCGCTCATCCAGCAAACTTCTGACAAGCTCAACAAAGTCTAATAATAATGCTGGTGACTCTCTATTTACCAATGCTATTGGGTCAAAATGGAATTTGTTACCCACTAGCTTAACAAAGATAACTTCATTGCCCCTCTTCAAACAAAACATTAAAAGGCATTTCCAAAATCACTGGCTTTGCTCCTGTCATAAACCTGATTAGTCTATCTCTATTACTACCCAACAGAACCTTTCTATTCCCATCTTCATCATTTCCCCTTACCTTTGCTCCTTTCCATATAAATCCAAACAATTTTTTTTTCCCTACTTGTTAATTGAGAATTGAACTGTATGGAGTAGTTATAGTAACTAACTCCTGTACTATTTTTTTTATACATAAGAGTGTTATCTTTTATTTTTATATGTTCTTACTTGCTAACTCTATTACTAACTCTTAGATGTTCATTATTATTAGTGCTGTTAGTACATTTTTGTATAACAATTTGTGTGTAAAAAAAAAAAAAAAAATATTTTTATCTTCTTCTCAGAATGTATTTCACTCTGTGGAGCTTTTCTCCCCGGGCCTCTACTGAAAATGGAAATTCATCCAGCTAGACTAGCCCGATCAACAAATGTAAAATAAAAATAAAATAAATGTAAAATAAAACTTGGTGACATGACTTAAGGACTTTCATGTTGTCACTGCCTCTGTTTTCTAGAGACAGTACTGATTTGGGTAGTTTTTGGTCCTCTTCATCCTTGAACTTTCATATATTTGTTTTGTGTAATGGTCTAAGATTCCTTCAGTACAGCTTTCTGTTTAACTCCGTGAACAACACAAGATCATTATTCAGCTATTTTACCAACTATTTCACATTCAGACTACAGCCTTTTTAATGTCTCTCATGGTCTTACTGCTGCCAGCGGTCTGTAAACTTGATAATCCCATGCAGTTCTCATAATAGTAATATTTCTGTCTCTGCTGATGTCTTTCAATCAATTCCTTTATTCTTCACTGGCAATGAGTTTAGTTAGGTAATTTGCTTTTCAACCTTCAGTCCAATAAAAATCCCTGTGATGGCATCACCATAGCTTTAGCTGCAGATCTTTTTCATTAGATTATTCACTGTTTGGACAGTTCTCTCTAGCTGCCCTTTGGAATACAGATAGTATACGCTGGCCATTATTTGTCTGAATGTCCACATTGTCATGCTTAGTTGGCAATGATGAGGTGTGCATCACACAACTGCTAACTAGTTATGAAGAAAGGACCAATCTAGCACTAGGGGGATAGTCCTTTGGGTGAAATTACTGGTCTCCAACAGGAAAGCTTCTTCAGAAAAAAACTACACTCTTGTCTATATCTACCATAAACTCGACATTCGTCTTATTAAAATATCAGCATTTTCCAAAAGTTTACCTTGAATTCTTGTTCATATTCTTCAGATGCATTTTCAGGCTTCGCTATATCAAGTTTTTCCCTTTCCATAATATGTACACTCAACTCATTTTAATATTTATGTTCAACAGAATGCACATTTCCTTCATCACACTTTTTGATTTTACACTTCTTAGAAAAATGTGACTTTTAGCACAAAATCTACAGAATTTATTAAGTGCAGGACAGTGTTAACTTTCATACTTATAAACATTCATAGAACATATTGATTGAATTTCAACTGCAGCAGCATTTCTGGTTCCATTACCACAACAACACATTGCCACAAGGCTCTTTTTCATATCGTTTAGTACTGAAACACATTCTCAATATATTTCTTGCTTCTGAAATTTTTGAACAGTATTTTACATTATACATACCATTTTTTCAGTAAATTCATTTAACTTTATAAATTCCAACTTCACTTTATTTTTCTCACACTATTCCCCCACTGTCTGGCAGTCATTGGCCCTCTTACAGGCAACTGTCCCATTCATTCCTCATCCCCTAAATTAGAATCAAATGAGAAGAGCCATCATTAAGGTAGCCATCTGGGGTGGCTCTAGTTTTATGCTTTAAACCCTATCCCTTCTGGCTGTCCATCAAGAACCCATGGATATAATGCTCAATAGGCATTTATGCTGTATCACCCTCACTTTTCCAAAGGAATGATGTCAGCAGGACACTCCACCCAAACACAGGAGGCAATGCATAGTGATTTCCCAGCATCCACCAGGGAAATCCACCCCAAGTGCATGTGCCCTTGGGCATGAGCACTTCCTCCCCACAGGATGGGCACACCCGTTCTCTCCTACCTATGCCATCAAGCAGTGAACCACTATTCAAACATGGGTTATTTGGACAGTAATCAGCACACCTCTCAACCTGTTACAGCAAGAAATCTGGACAAAGCCATAAAAAAACAGGGACAAAGGCCCAAAAAATATGGACACTTTTTAAATATTGCTTTTACAAACTTGGAAAATTGATAGAATAACAGGTTTTGCATTAGCACAAATTTTCTGAAGGGTATGAAATCTGAAACTCAAATGTCTGTCATTATTTTCTAACTTCAGTCTTTAATGATTTGCCACTAATTTGCCTTAAAACCACAATTTTATGAAAAAAGGACCAAAAATGTGAGGCAAAAATCTGGGCATTCTGCAAAAATCTGTACAGTTGAGAAGCATGGTAATCAGAACTCTGTTTCTATGTGTCGCCAGTACAGGTACATAATAGTGAATGCTGCTAACATGTCCTTCTCAAGAAAATTAAGGCATTAATAACCTTCAAGACTTAATTAGTGATATACAAGTGAGATAAGAATAAATCAAAGCAACCAGTTTTATGTTATATTTCCCTACAACCAAAGAACTCTAGTGGGTTGCAACTCAAGTATTTTGCATGGAGGATATCACTCATCTGTACGTACGTCTGACCTGACTTTCTGCAGATATACTCTTCCACTCTGATACCACATAGTGCTTGAATTGTGATTAAGTAATACAGACACACTGAGGATGTGGTCTTACTTCATTAGAATTAATGTTATATACCTTGTATAACCACCCATCACTCCATACCTCATGTAAACACCCATCACTCCAAACCTCATGTAAAGACCCATCACTACATACCTCATATAAGCACCCATCAATCCAAATCTCATGTAAACACCCACCATTCCATACATCACATAAACACCCATCACTACATACCTTATATAAACACCCATCAATCCAAACCTCATGTAAACACCCATTACTCAACTCCATACCTCATATAAACACCCATCACTCCATACCTCATATAAACACCCATCGATCCAAACCTCATGTAAACACCCATCAATCCAAACCTCATGTAAACACCCATCAATCCAAACCTCATGTAAACATCCATCAAACCAAACCTCATGTAAACACCCATCACTCCATACCTCATGTAAACACCTATCACTCCATACCTCATATAAACACCAATTACAACATACCTCATATAAGCACCCATCACTCCATACCTCATGTAAACACCCATCACTTCATACCTCATGTAAACACCCATCACGCCATACCACATATAAACACCCTGCACTCATTCTGTACAAGTGCCCACTAGCATGCCAACCCAAGATTCCACCTGGCATTTACTATGAGCACCAATCACTATTCCAAATGCACTTCAACTGGCACTCCACTGGTCCACTCAGTCCTTCACCAGCTGCTCTACTTAGTACTCAGGTCATCGCCCTACACTCAGATGTCCATGGCTGAGATAAATATGTTTGATCAAGGCAATGCATCTGCTCCCACTGGCACTTCACCTGGAATCTCATCTATCATGGATCATGCAATGAGGGCCAGTTGGCACTGCACCCAAGGCAGAGCAACTGGGTCTGCAAGACTGCTTTGTCTAGTTGAGGCTCTATGCTGGTGGTCCCCTCATTACATATGTCCACTAACAGGACAATAGGGACTCTTCTGGGATGGAGAACAAAGACTGTGTACCAGATGAATGCCTTTTTTTTCCAGCAAGCAAAGCACTGCCGCACCTGTGACACAGATAACTGTGTAAGCATATATATATATCTATATCAATCTCTCTCTCTCTCTATATATATATATATATATATATATATATACATACATACATATATATATATATATATATATATATATATATATACATATACATACACACACATATATGTATACACATATATATATATATATATATATATATATATATATATATATATATATATATATATGACACACACCATCAATGTGGAGGCCCTTTACACAGTGCTTCCACATGATTACTGCATCAGGGCGATGGTGGAGGCCTACAACAAAGACAATGCAACAGTTATTGGAGAAACAGACAAATTTGGAAAAATCCTCTCACTTATTCTCAACAACAACTACTTCCACTTCAATGGTCAAACCTACCAACAAACCACAGGGATTGCAATGGGAGCAGCCATGGCCCCAAGCCTAGCTAACATGGCTTTAAGAAAATGGGAAGAAGACCACGTATACAACTCGGAGTTCTACAAGGACTTGGGGTGCTACTTCCGTTTCACTGACGACATCTTTTTAGTTTGGAATGGGACCCCCCAGAAACTTCAGGACTTCCTAGACCACATCAACAGCAGCACCAGCTTCCTCAGGTTCACCACCAAAACCAGCCCAATACAAGTCGAATTCCTGGACCTGCTCCTTTCCAAGAACACCAGCAGCAACGACTTCAACCACAACTTGTACAGGAAACCTACAAGAGTAAACTTTTTACTCCACAGCAGCAGCATGCACCCGTACAAGCTCAAAAGAAACGTGATAAAATCACAGGTACTCAGAATCTCCAGAATCACCAAAGACTTTAACGACTTTCTCCACAACATTAAAGACCTGGAAAATGATTTCCTGGCCAGAGGCTACACGGACAGGACTCTGCACCAGATTCTGGACCCCATCATGAACAACAGAAAGGAAAAACCATTCATACTTCAACAGAGCCTAGGGACTAAAAACAGGTATGAAAACAAATATAGGCTCAGCTTTATTTTACATTTCTCCACGGACTATAAGGACATACAAAAGATCATCCATGAAAACTGGACCATCATCACTTCAAACAGATCTTTTGGACACATCTTCCCTGAAGCACCAGGGTTCACAACGAAAAGAGGACCCAACCTAAAAGACCACCTCGAGAGACCCCCACCAAGACAACTCGACAAATACGGCACCTATCCGTGTAGCGACTTATCCCTCTGCTTCTACTGTAAAATACATGGCAGGCACAGACCGCTTCTACTGCCCCAACAACAAAAAAACAATAACCACAAGAGCATTCAGAGGCTGCAACACAGAAGGTGTTGTCTACAGAGCAAACTGCTGCAAATGTCAAGCCTTTTATGTGGGCAAGACCATCAATGCCCTCAAAACCAGGATTGCCAAACACCTATACGACATCAGGCACAAGATACCGACAAATAAACTAGCAACACACGCAACAAAAAAAACAGGACCCGAAATATTTAAGTTCCTGATACTCGAACAGCTGGAGAAGATCCCTTTCAATGGGGACTTCAATTCAAGATTAGAGAAAAAAGAACTTATCTGGCAGATACAACTTGAAGCAAGGCACCCTCTGGGTCTCAACTACATGGAGACCATCACCCCAGTCCTGAACCTCAGGGCACTTAACCATGCTAACTACAACTAATCAGCTCCTAGTAAGATATGCTATCTATTTTGCTCACTGTTTTCTCACTGGTATAAGGCACAATGTATTCATTTTTTGAACATTAACTGTTTATAAGCAGAACTAAAATTGCAGTAAGTTAATGTATCAGCCCTCACAAAAGTTACAATTGTTAGCTCAACTTTTAATTATTTTTAATTTAAAAGGTAAAATTTCAATGTCAAACTACAGTTAACTTTTTACTACCTAATGTACGCTTTCCCTGATGAAGAAGTGGCAGACAGGCTACCTTCCTATCTGCCCTGAAAGCTCTGGACATCTCAGAATCTTTCTCAGAACCAAGCTTGCTTCCAATGTTTTACAGATGGTAATGGCAAGTCTAAATTTAGAACTATAGTCAGTAACCCCAGAGTTTTACAGTTCAATTTTAATTTTAAATTTAAATTTAAT
>NC_056731.1:1870716070-1870738570 GCF_019279795.1 Protopterus annectens | reverse complement strand
AATATATGTGTAATTCTGAATTGTTACATGGTCATTCACTAATATGTGTGCACAGAACTTATGTGCCCCACATTTGAATGTACCAGTCATTTTATTTTGGTTGACTTGAGTGGTATTAGTAGCCTTTTCCAATATTTGCTTAAAGTGCTTAAAGGTGATGTCTTTTTTATATATCACCTTAGGTACTACTCCTATTTTTTCCATCATATTTGGTTCAGATAAAATCAACCACCAATTTCTAAAAAATTACATTAGTTATATATCTGGCATCCAAACTATAAGTAATAATAAATGCTCTATTATATCCCTCTTGTTCGTGTTCCCTTGTGGCTACTTATTTTTGGAATCATTAAACGTTTCAATGACTGGTATGCACTGACTCTTCCATATTGGTTTCCTTCATATGTCTTACACAATCAGTAAAATGAGCTTGCAGAAATTATCAATAACATAAATATGCAAAATATATGTTTCATATCTATTCTTAATTTTTTCCAGTGGCTCTTCAATAACCCAAGCTCTGCTACTCCATTAAAGTATTCACTCAGATGCCTATTAAATCGCTTAACACAACTCTATTACATCATTTTTGTCCGTTATTAACTGTAGTACAAGCATTTCCTAATTTACTGCAAACAAAATGCCAAAATCCCAAGCAGTTTGCTTCTCAAGTCTTGTAAAAAACAAAACTTTACAATAGATAGACTCAACAAAGTGCCTAAATGAATGCACATCAGGAAAATTAAAACATGCACATCAAAAAGATGAATACATTTTAATAAAAAATGAAATCAAATAAGTACTTATCCATAAACATTCAGAGACAGGAAATGAGACTTCATCAGACCAGTTGTCATTCATTTAAACACATAAGCAGTTACATATCTAATCACATGAGTTGCTATTTAAAAAAGTGATTATTTTAATCCAAGTCTTTTTCAATAATCTAGAAAAAATTGCCATTTACATTCATGACAATCTAAATCATCATCTTTAATGTCATCTCTAGTGTTACACATTCATAACTACTAACAAATTCTACATACAGAGTACAATTTCAAATCAACAAGTGGTAGTGGGAACCATGCATAATGTATGATGAGAGAATGTGAAGTCAGCACATCACATGAAAAAATAAATACAATAAAAATACAAAAACAATTTGGGGAATTCTTATAGAACACTTACGTACAAGGCACACTAAAATAGCATTCTCTCCCTAAGGATTTCACTGCATCTCAGTCCTGATTTTTAAGGCAGCATATCAGTATATGGAATAGCCACAGTAATCTATTTCAGTTTATTACTAACACATACTATTTACTGTCCACTGTGATCATGTGACTACTGCTTTAATCCAAAGACTCTCCTAAACAGATATCCAGATATGACAACCAGACATAAATAACTTCCATATTCAGGCAAACACACAGAAGATTTTCCCTTCTGAAACAAAGTAAAGCACTATTCTCAGTCATTATTGGGCTCTACAAACTAACCATATATGCAACACAACATAAATTAAAACTGTACAATGAAATAGAAATCTTTCAGATTGTAGAAAAAATATGGTTTTCAGCTACAAGAAGCCTTTAAGAATGCACCTAGACATTGTTAGGTTAAAAGTATGTACAATGAATACATTATTTGGAAACCAAATGGCAAGCTGCAGAACACAATGTACTGGTTATGTAAAACAACTTATTGTAGGCAGCTGTAAAAGATTATATTATGTAAGCATATGAAATTTTACTTTTAGAACAATACAGCATTATATTCAGATGTGAAATGCAGTTGGGTGCTGATCCAGGTGTAAAGCCATACCCCAAACATTATGGTAATGCAATGCCAGTTACTGCATATGACTCTAAAAAAACTATGAGGAATGCTAAGGTATAAAACATGCATGTTGTGGAAGGAAAGCTGTACAGTAAATACCAAAGCATATGCCTAAACAAGGATGCAATTTTAAATGCATGGATATGTTGGAGATATCACAATCATGGAATATGAACAAATTCAATGGCTTCTCAATGACAAGCATAATTACTTCATATTTGACAACCACTGCTAATGTAGTTATCTGCCAATAACCCTATTTTACATTCTCTAAATACCTCCAAACCAGGCATATATCAGTCATGATAATTTAATAAGAACATATCTCAAGATGTCAACTTTAAGAACTGACTAAAATAAATAGTAGATAATATATTGGTGAAGCAAAGCTGGGTGGCAGATTTCCTAGAAGGGCTGGTTAAATGCAATTCAAAACAGCAAGCAGTAATATCTCAGCAATATGACTTATTACTACATAATAAACAGTCAGTGTAGAAATGTAAGAGTGCATAGTCAAGGGCAATAACTCCTCAATCCCATGCACAAGCAGAAATGCCTGAAAAGCATGTGACTGTACAGCTAACAATAATTCTCAATTTTTTCCTGATGATCCAATATAAATTTGTCAGCTTTGTTTTGTTTTTGAAAGCAAAGTGGTAAAACACAAAAGAGGACCAAAAACTACATCTCTTGTTACTCTGTCTCATATTCTGTCTTCCTCTCAGACAGACACAGAGACAGACAGACACAGACATACACACACACACACACACACACACACACACACACACAGACACCAAAATACACCAGGATGCGCACTCTTAGCAATCATGCATCATACTCTTATTTACAACACAAACAGTGGCACCTCCTAAAGTCAGGCAAATTCAGTCTTCCATCTACAATGGATAGTAGCAGGGTTAACACCCTCTCACAATGTAGAATTCATAGATGGCTCGTCAATCAGTAGTGAACTGACTACAGGAATATTTATGTAAACAAGAATACTCCTACTATATGTGTTTGCTCTAAAACGGCAAACTGAAAAAAAAAATACTATGTGGTTCCATATCTCACTAACAGGCAGACCCGATGGAGGAATAAAAAAATCCACAACTCCACAGCTTATAATCAGACATATTTACAAAAGGAATTAGAATTCAAAAATATGACTAGTTGTTGGGAATCATAAGGGCTTCAAGTGTTGCAGAGAAGGGTACATGCATGGATAATGGCAAAAAGGGACTGTGAGAAGATATAAAAAGTTATGTTTTTTATTGATGTCTTTGCTATTATTAACTATAACTGAGGAATATAACATCAACTAAAATCTAAAACACATTTGAACAAATAACACCAGCACTCTAAATGTGTCAAATGGAGTGGGTAGGAACAGCTGTAAAACAGTGAGGAAAAATCTAATGGCAGTTATTACTTATTAGCTGGTACACACACACACACACACACACACACACACACACACACACACACACACACACACACACACACACACACACACATTCTAAGGCATACATATGCCTTAGCACATGATATGTATCTAAACAGACATTAAAAATAACATGTTAAAGACATTAATGATATAATCCAAATAGGAGTATACAGAACTCTTTTTAGGACAAGTGCACTCTTACAGGCTGCCTGACAGCTCTTCTTCCTAGCAAGTACGCTTGTACAGGAATCAATGAGTTAAACAGCATGTTTTCACAGTCAGTTCTAATAAAAAGTGGTACTAGGACTGAGTGTACATTTCCCCATTTGTTTAATTTAGATACAGAACCCTCACTTCTTAACTTTTTCAATCTCTTCTTTCATTATCCTATCGTTAATGGCATAAATTTTCCATTTACAGCTTTTGCTGGTGACATTAGTATAAAGGATTATGCTCATAACCAGGTAATTAAGTGTTCAAAACAAGGATGTCAAGAAATTCCGCTCAAGAGCAATCTGGCATCCATGTCAAGAGCACATGTCAGAGAGGGTGGGTGGGAGGTTGGCCTAATGGTTAAGGTGTTTGCCTTACAAACACAAAGTACAGGGTTTGAGTCTCACAAGGGATAACTGGCTAGGCTTAAAATGGCTCACAAGGGCAGTTAGCCTAGTAATGATCTATGAACCTATGAACATAATAAAGGTTATGATTAGTAAGACACTGTCATAGCTAATTGTAGTGCATGGAGATCTAGCTGCAATGTTTACTACCAGTTAAAAAAACAAAAATGTAGAAGCATAAAGTGTTTTACCAGCTTTCAAAATACTGCCAAACAGACACAAGGCTGAAACTAAGTACACTTCTAGCACCAAAAGCTATTAGATAGCTTGTTAGTTCTGCCACACTTTCATCTTTTGGCATGAGAAGTACAGTACCCAACACTTTTAAAGCTGTTTCACCTTCTGCTGCTGTTCCTTGCCAGCCATCACTATCTACTGTCAGTCCTCATTGCTAGACCTGACCTTAATAGTGCTTTTAAATAATAGATTTTTTCTCACTTTACATGGTGCTCCATACACTACATTTACTTTAAATACACTCATAATTATATTCAAAAATGTCACCTGTTACTAACACATTTTTATTAATAGATTTATTCTCTAAATTAACAACACAACTTTATATTTTCTTTGTGGTTCTACAGAGATATCAATCCATTCAATTTGTTTGCAATTAACTATCTCTTTGAAATAGTTGGGAATTACATTTTCTGAAAATAATCTTAACTATACACTAATAATATTTGTAAATCATGGCCACTGATTCAGCAAGATTTTAAAAGGAAGAAACATTTAAAATGTTATCTCCTTTCTAAGGCTATAATGATTAAAATACGAATTTTCTTTCAAGATTTCTTTTTTATGAACTTCTCATGACACCCATTACCAAACACTTTTTTTTGCGCACAAGTACATTTCAGTTTTCATCTGATTTCCTAAATCATTTAGATGATTGTACAGCAAAACAGTTGCCCCTGGATTTTATGGTTGTTGAAACTTTCACATCCTACTAGGTATTTTGACTTCAAGATCCTCAAAACATTTCTATTCTCTTTATCCTAATACTAGGAGTCATACCTAGCCTTCAGCTTAGTGTAAATGTTAAGAAAATCTATATTAGTACATTGAAATTATTGGGCTAACGCTTTCATGCCTAAAACTTTACTGAAGCAACTCCAGGCATATACTATATTGGTATAATTAAACAAAGTGTGTTAAAGTTTGCTCTCTGAAATTAATTTGATCCAGATTTCCATTTTTTTGGTCCAGGAAATATTGAACAAAACTGTTATTATAATAGGGAGTTATATAATATCAGCATCTTAATTCCCTCTTTTGAGATTCTTTTTAGTAGCTATTTTTTTATCAGGAACTTCATGTTAGAATTTGAAAGTTTTGAGTTTTATCTCTTTCCAAATGATTATTCAACTAAGTTAACATTATCTGGATAAATTAAAAAGCTTTGTTTGGTCACTTGCAGTTTCATTGTTTAAAAGAAAATGTTTAATCTTTGTTATCATTGAAGGAGAAACTATTCTCGGTATCAATTGCTTCTAAATACAAGTTGATACTGTTTGTCAATTTTAAAACAAGTTTTTTACTCATCTTCTCGGCCTGATCAGGAGTCTTTACTTTTAATGAAGAATGCCAAAGTATGACACAATTTTTGGAAAAATGCCAAGTTTTCTAATCCTTTTAATAAACTTTATACCCAATGTGTGATTCATTTATTTATTGGCATTTGATTACCAGTAAACTCTGACTGGGTAGAAGCCCATATTCAGCAGGGACCCAGGGACAAAAGCTCCAAATTATTATAAAACATTTTAAGAACAATAATTTTACAATCTTCAAAAATAAAACAAAAAGAATTGATACAAGGTATATGACAATCATTTAATATTTAGAGAAATATGCGACAGTTTGCACAGAAATTAAAGGAAAATTAGTATAATACAAACAGTAATTGCAATGTGAAGTGAGGGAAAAACAAGCTTGCAGTATACTTAGAGACAGAAAGTCATGGAAGAGAATTTGATAGCAGTGAGGAAGTAAGTGAAGAAGGGAGAGTAAGGAGGTGTAAGGAATGAAAGGTACTTGTTCACATTTAGGGAGATAGTTTATCATGGTTTTGAGCAAGAAGAGAGACAGATTTTAGCTAGGAAGTCTTTCAGAGTGGTTTTGAAAGATGAGAGGGAGGGTATAGACCTGATGGATACAGGTAAGGAGTTCCACGCATTAGCAATGTTGTACGAGTACAGACAATGCCCCTCAGATTTGCTAGGTTTGTAGAAAGGAGTCTTTGGTCACTGAATTGCAATGGCCAACTGAGAACATAGTTGTGTAGAATGTTTTTAGTGCTGGTCAGGCAGATGGATGCTTGATAATTTTATAAGTGGCAAGAAGTTATGTATATGTTAGATGATGTGGCAGTTTAAGTAATTTAGGCTTTTAATTGGTATACAGTGGTGGGTTCTGAAAAGGGTGAGTGTTGCAAACTTAGCAACTTTCTTATAACATTGCTCAAGTTTTAATTTTTCTGAAGCCTGCAGGTTAGTAAAGATGAGAGCACCACAAAGAAGAATGGTGAGGAGATAAGTAGTTTCAAGTATAGTTTTAGTTGCACTGGTGAGAAAGTTTTTGGCTCTGTAAAGCATCCCTAATTTTTGATGAGTTTTTCTTATGCAATTTTGTATATGCAGATTGAATGTAAGATTTTCATTCACTATCACCCCATTAGTTTGCTATGATAAGTGACTTCAATGGTTGTATTATCAAGAGAAAGAACTCTACATTTTTTTTTTAGAGAGAAGGATTTGGATAAAAATAGTGGCAGTTTGTTCTTTTTTGGGTTGAGCATGAGTTGTGAGTTACATAACCATGTTTCAAAGGCTGTTAAAAGCTTCCTGAGTCATTTTTTGGAGGTGTACCATGTTGTCAGATATACAAATAAGAGTGGAATCATGTGTGTATTGTATTAGGGTGGCCTGATGTGTGGATGAAGAGGGTGTTGGTGAAAATGTTAAAGATGAGGAGACCAAGGATAGAGCCTTGTTGTATGCTGGTGGTGACTGAAAGGTAAGGAGAGACCATGGAGTGCCATTTTACTGACGGATACCAATTAGCTTTTGAACCGAGTAGGCTGAGAGAGACCTAGTGAGGACATCTGAAGTAGAAGTTTGCTGTGACAAACTGTGTCAAGTAATGGACAGCTATAACTTCATGTAAGTCGAACCCTTTATTGGCTCTGGATCTGAATGTACCTGCCCCGAGTACAATTGATACTGACATTCCTAACATAGAACTTTTTAACTCTAGCATGAAAATGCTTGAAAATGACTTGTATAAACTGCAAAGAATGATATGGCAGCGTAAGCACCTAGAGGCATGTCTTCACTACAAATTGATTCCAAGAGGGATGCGCATACTGGTTATGCCAACGTATGGCGATACGCATCCGTTGCTGTTGAAAAAATGGCAAGACATTAACATTGAAGCTAGTCATAAACATATGCAGCTTCTTATTGACTATTTTGAGCCGCTTGAGGCTGAACTAATATCTAAGGTCAATGACATTAACACAGACCTACGAAAAAATTTTGGTAACTCCTTTTGCACACGGAAACTTGACAATATGTACAGTCAAGTAAATACGTATGCTATGAAGCTTCAACAAGTCAAATCAAGGAAGCTTCAACGTGACTTCAGGGATTTCTCTACCGGCAATGTGTTCGTTTGGCCGAGGAGGTTGGATAATCAGTTCTCAGGGGAGAACACTGGCTCGAATTCAGCGCCTTTAGATCGCACTCTTACAGCACCCATTTCCATTGGTCTATCAACAGCTGAGCCTGGCACTGCTACGGATACGTCACACGACTCCTTTACCACGCCGCCTGAGACTTTTGCTTCAGTTACTAGTGCATCTCTCGTTTCTACACCACTCCCGAATCAAGAAGCCAATAACGCAGCCAAAGTTTTAAAACACAACACGGGAGCCATTAGTAAAAGGCGTAATGATGATAGCACTCCTTTTTTACCCTTGCCCATAAGGAAACCAACGTATGTAAAAGGAAGAAGGAACAGCTGGGAAAGCAGAAAAAGAAAGCTGTCCGGAGAGATGAATGCCTATCAACCAAGAAGGCAGAGGCAGTAAGCACGCTCTACTTTAATCTATCGAACTATTCTTTGAATGCCAGTGACATTGAATTGCTTAATAATGGTCTCTCTTTTATCCCTTCACGGGGAAGTACATTATCTGAAATACTAATTGATTTACGCTTTTTTGCACGTGCAGTAAGCCTGAAATTGTTTTTTAATAAAGATATGAATACTACTACGTATAATGCTGCTAGTACTCCCGTATACAAGAAGAAAAGTTCTTTTATACCAGCCATGCCAGCTCATATAGATTCCTTTGTTAAGCTATGTGAAACTGATTTTTATAGATACTTTTATAATGGTAAAAGAAAATGTGCGTTTTTTAATATGTCAAGCAATAACATGACTTCGCTACGAAATCTGAGTAATGATTATACACTAACTTTCAGGCCAGTTGATAAAGGGGGAGGCTTAGCCATTTTTAATACAATTGACTACAATGTTTTAATGAGTAATATGTTGGAAGCTGATAATACATACTTTTTAATAGATCAAACTAGACTCAATCTTATTATTAAAACTGTCAAAGATGATTTGTATGATATGTTAATGTGCACCCAGATATCGAATACTTTATATGACTTTTTTTCTATTGACCACCCGGTAGTACCCATAATTAAAGGGCTACCGAAAATGCATAAGGAGACCCTACCACCACCGATGAGGCCGATAGTATCTGGTGCTAAATGGATCACTGAAAACATATCAATCTTCCTAGAAAAAACGTTAAGACCCCTAGTAGAAGCCATCCCCACAATTCTCAAAGATACGTACCAGCTTATAAATTATTTACAATCTTTGGATTTTGAGTTCAGGCAGGATAAACATCTTTTAATCACAATGGATGTGCAGAGTCTATTCACTTCAATCCCGAATGAAGTTGGGATTGAAGCCATACGTGATTTATTACAACATAGTCAAAATGTAAATGGGAACACAACCATTCTGGTGTGTCAACTATTAGACGTGGTATTAAGTAACAATGTGTTTGCATTTGGGGGTAAGCTCTACCTACAAACTTGTGGCGTGGCAATGGGGACCCCCTGTGCAAACACATATGCGAACCTAGTTGTGCATCATTGGGAATTGAACAATGTCTTTACACATACTTCATTTCACAAAGTTTTACTATATAAGCGTTTCGTTGATGATATTTTAATTGTTTGGGATGGCTCAGTAGAGGAATTTCATAATTTTAAAACCTATTTAGAAACTACAACCACGTTTCTTAGATTTTCAGCTGAAACCTCTTACTCATCAGTTAATTTTTTGGATGTCAGCATAAACATTAGAAGAGGGAGATTAGTATCCACATTGTTTAAGAAAAAATGTTGGAGGAACACAATTTTGAAATATGACAGCATGCATCCCCGCCATACCTTCAAAGGTATTCTGAAAAGCCAGTTTGTAAGATTAAGTAAAATATGCACTGATAAGGATGATTTAAATAGAGAAGCTGACAACATGGTGGATATGTTTTTAGAAAGAGGTTATAATTATGATTTAGTAATGGAAGTCAGAAACAATGTTTTGCGTTTAGAATTTTTGACTTCACACGATCTTAGAGATGAGCACCAGGCAGTTCATTCTACAAATATTATGTATAATTATAATTATACTGATAGAGTGTCTTTTATTATGACATACACTAATGACTTCATGAACATTAAGAAAATATTAGTTAATAATTGGAAGGTTTTAATGCTGGATGAACCTACTAAGAAAATAATAGGTAATACTCCTCATATAGTTTATAGGAGTAATAAAAATTTAAAATCCTTACTATGTGATAGAAAGCCAAAAGTATTACAAAATATGTTACGTACTAACGATTCCTTTGGAACCTATCCGTGCCATAACTGCAACTACTGCAAGTTTATAACTAAAAACCAAGATTTTGTACATCCAGAATTTGATTTTACATTTAAACCTAGATTTAGAGCTACTTGCAACACTTCTGGATTAATTTACCTAGCTACATGTGAATGCTGTAATGTATTCTATATAGGCCTTACCAAAAGGAAACTTAAGAATAGAATATATAACCATCAATATGATATAAAAAAGAAAAATGATTTAAATGCTTTGGCCAAGCATGTGATATCCAATCCATTGCATTCTTTTGTATTCAGGGTGTTGCAAATTGTAGAGGCCACAGATAGAGGTGGTGACTATATAAATTTGATTGAGTTAAATGAATTAAAATGGATACTTAAACTTAGAGGTCACTGCCCCCCAGGCTTGAACAATTATATCACCATTAGGTCCTTTCTTAATAACCGAAGATGACATCATAAAGTGTAGTGTAAGGTATTACACCCAGCAGCCTTTTGATATATCTACATATAACTGTTTGTTTAGTGTTTATTCTTTATTTATATACACTAATATTACTGTGCTTACACAATTGTTTTTAAGCACTGTATACAATTGTTTTATACACTCTATACAATAGTTTTAAAATATCTTTCACTATCTATATAGTCTGAGAATTTATAGAGCTTTGCTTATCTCATCTTATTTTATAAATTTATTTCATAAATTTATCTAATCTCTACTCACAAAATTTATACTAGGTAATAGCCACCTTGAGTATGTTGTTAGTGGCAGTTTTCTCTGACATAATTCTACTTCAAGTTCATAAACATACATATTTTAGAAATAGTAATTTATAACTTATATTTACATTTTTATATGTCTATATATTTATATATTTATTTATATTTATTCATATTTACATATTTATATATTTATATATATATTTATTTATTTATACACACATTTACATTTTTAAGTATTTATTATGAATAGAAATGCTTTTTTATATACTGGTAGAAAAACCCCTAAACCAGGAACAATTGGAGAAGCTTCATACCTTAAGTGAGCCGAGAATGCTGCATATGATTCCAATGATATATGCTGGAATATATTAAATTGAATCAAATGTTGTTCAGTTGTTTTGTAATATTGTTTTATAATGTGTTTAGAATAGGTAACATTTGTTCCGATGAAACTTTTGAGTTTTGAATGTTCTTGAGGTGCTATGGTTTAGTTTGTTTTAATCTTTATGTCTGTTCATGTTATTTTTATATTTTTAAAAGAGGAGTTTTTAAAAAGAGTCTTCCTTTAAATGTCTAAATGCTTAAATGTTTTCTTAATTAAATAACAAGTTAATTGATTAACTTAAGACAATTGCTTATTGGCTGAGCCTCCCTATAAATTTGTAGCTATTTTTCATACTAAATTGTCTGATGAAGCGTATGGTAGCATACGCGAAAGCGCTTACCGTTTGTCTGTTTTTATGAATAAAAAGTAAGATTTTGTTAACGTGGAGAGTCGGAAGCTTCTTGTTTTATATTTATATTTATATTTTTATGAACAAAACTGTTATTATAATAGGGAGTTATATAATATCAGCATCTTAATTCCCTCTTTTGAGATTCTTTTTAGTAGCTGATTTTTTATCAGGAACTTCATGTTAGAATTTGAAAGTTTTGAGTTTTATCTCTTTCCAATTGATTATTCAACTAAGTTAACATTATCTGGATAAATTAAAAAGCTTTGTTTGGTCACTTGCAGTTTCATTGTTTAAAAGAAAATGTTTAATCTTTGTTATCATTGAAGGAGAAACTATTCTCGGTATCAGTTGCTTCTAAATACAAGTTGATACTTTTTGTCAATTTTAAAACAAGTTTTTACTCATCTTCTTGGCCTGATCAGGAGTCTTTACTTTTAATGAAGAATGCCAAAGTATGACACAATTTATGGAAAAATGCCAAGTTTTCTAATCCTTTTAATAAACTTTATACCCAATGTGTGATTCATTTATTTATTGGCATTTGATTACCAGTAAACTCTGACTGGGTAGAAGCCCATATTCAGCAGGGACCCAGGGACAAAAGCTCCAAATTATTATAAAACATTTTAAGAACAATAATTTTACAATCTTCAAAAATAAAACAAAAAGAATTGATACAAGGTATATGACAATCATTTAATATTTAGAGAAATATGAGACAGTTTGCACAGAAATTAAAGGAAAGTTAGTATAATACAAAGAGTAATTGCAATGTGAAGTGAGGGAAAAACAAGCTTACAGTATACTTAGAGAGAGAAAGTCATGGAAGAGAATTTGATAGCAGTGAGGAAGTAAGTGAAGAAGGGAGAGTAAGGGGGTAAAGGAATGAAAGGTACTTGTTCACATTTAGGGAGATAGTTTATCCTGGTTTTGAGCAAGAAGAGAGACAGATTTTAGCTAGGAAGTCTTTCAGAGTGGTTTTGAAAGATGAGAGGGAGGGTATAGACCTGATGGATACAGGTAAGGAGTTCCAGGCATTAGCAATGTTGTATGAGTATAGACAATGCCCCTCAGATTTGCTAGGTTTGTAGAAAGGAGTTTTTGGTCACTGAATTGCAATGGCCAAGTGAGAACATAGTTGTGTAGAATGTTTTTAGTGCTGGTCAGGCAGATGGATGCTTGATAATTTTATAAGTGGCAAGAAGTTACGTATATGTTAGATGATGTGGCAGTTTAAGTAATTTAGGCTTTTAATTGGTATACAGTGGAGGATTCTGAAAAGGGTAAGTGTTGGTAACTTTCTTATAACATTGCTCAAGTTTTAATTTTGCTGAAGCCTGCAGGTTAGTAAAGATGAGAGCACCACAAAGAAGAATGTTGAGGAGATAAGTAGTTTCAAGTATAGTTTTAGTTGCACTGGTGAGAAAGTTTTTGGCTCTGTAAAGCATCCCTAATTTTTGATGAGTTTTTCTTATGCAATTTTGTATATGCAGATTAAATGTAAGATTTTCATTCACTATCACCCCATTAGTTTGCTATGATAAGTGACTTCAATGGTTGTATTATCAAGAGAAAGAACTCTACTTTTTTTTTTTTAGAGAAAAGGATTTGGATAAAAATAGTAGCAGTTTGTTCTTTTTTGGGTTGAGCATGAGTTGTGAGTTACATAACCATGTTTCAAAGGCTGTTAAAAGCTTCCTGAGTCAGTTTTTGGAGGTGTACCATGTTGTCAGATATACAAATAAGAGTGGAATCATCTGTGTATTGTATTAGGGTGGCCTGATGTGTGGATGAAGAGGGTGTTGGTGAAAATGTTAAAGACGAGGAGACCAAGGATAGAGCCTTGTTGTATGCTGGTGGTGACTGAAAGGTAAGGAGAGACCATGGAGTGCCATTTTACTGATGGATACCAATTAGCTTTTGAACCGAGTAGGCTGAGAGACCTAGTGAGGACATCTGAAGTAGAAGTTTGCTGTGACAAACTGTGTCGAAGGCTTTACACAAGTCTAAAAATAAGGAAGTATTTTGGTGAGGGGAGATAAGATTGCTACAGGTCTAACGTTATTAATGTCTGTTGAATTTCCTCCTTTGTGCAGAGGGATAAGGTGTGGCTTTTTCCAGGGAGTGGGAATGTGGGATTCCTGGACTGACCTACTTATAAGGACTGAGACAGGACAGGCAATTCTATTGGCTGCTATTTTTAGGTACTCACTTAGAAGATCATCAGCTAAAGAACATGTTTTAACTTTGTTTAAGAGTAGTTTTATATCGGGTGTTGGCACAGGTTTGAAGGTGAAAGTGGATTTGGTGATATGTCACTGTTGGGCAGGGTTGGGATTAGATGTAGAGGAATCCATGGTTAGAAATGCTATACTATCTATAAAATTGAAGTTGAACTATATTGCAGTTTTGAGTGGTGAGTTATTTGGAGAGGGAATTAGGTTGACTTTTTGGCTGGGATGTACAATTCTTTAATGGATGTTCCAGTTTTTTTAGGGTTGTGTTTAATATTATTCTGAACGTTGTTATAATGTAATTTTTTGTCTTCATTTATGTGCTTTTTAGTATGATTGCAAAGCATTCTGAAGTTTCCAAGATATAGAGGTGTTTTTATATTTTGCCATTCTTTCTATGCTTTTCTCTATCATCCATTAGCATTTCTACTCTTTTTGGACAACCAGATTTCATTATTTGTTTCCAGTCTCTGGTTTCTAGGAGGTGCAAGGCTATTTAGGATATTTAGAAAAGTTGTACTGAACTCAATTACAGCATTGAGTAAGGGGAGGATTTTTAGGAAGTTCCATTTAACTGATGATACTGTAGTAATGAACATTTCTAGGTTAAACTTATTTATTTATTTATTTATTTTACATTTGTTGACCGGGCTAGTCTAACTGGATACATGTCCATTTTCAGTAGAGGCCCGGGGAGATAAGCTCCATTTTAAATGAAATATATCAAGACAAACAAACAAAAGTCCATGCAATATATAAAGTACATATACTTGAAGAATTTCATCAACTTGAGTTATACAGTACTAAAAATATACAGATTGTGACTACTGAGTTTAATAAGGTAAAACACAGTATTATTACCAAGGGAAAGAGATAGATATTCAGCATTAGTATATTGGTTATGAATGTGCCTTTATAAAGATGTAAATTAGTTATGAAAAAGTGTACAACACTGATAAGTGAGAGAATTATTGAGTGTATGTACATGAAGAAGTAATTACAGTCACAGTGAAAGAAATAGACTGGTTAATATACAAGGTGGAAAGATAAGAGCTCACTTTAGAAAGCAAATGTTGTTAGTAGCATACTCAGTGATAGCATCTTGGGAAATAAGATACTAAGAAGGGGGTTAGGGATGGATTTGCTAATACTGCAATGTGGGTTACTGGAGGAGAGTTATAGAATAATTTTGTACTGGTGGAGGGGGGTTATTCAGGGTTAGTACAAGGACAAAGCCATTGTGTTTTTAGTCTAATCTTTAGTTGCTTTTTAAAGAGTGGTAAAGGTTATATGTTTTATAAATATGCTGCTTAACTGGATGTGTGAGATGTCTGGTCGTACAGACTGGGAGATGATCACTCTGACATATATGACATTGTGCCTATAGTGGAGTAGTTGCTAGAGTCTGACACTAGGATCCAGTCTAATAGAGAATTTGATGTCTTGCTATAATTTGTGGGGCTATTAATTTGTTGTCTGAAACCGTATAAGTTTGTGAAACCATATAAGTTCATGCTAGATGTTAGAGTTTATGTCCAACCAACTGACATTCACATCAGCTTGTAATATTTTTCCTTGTGGAAATAGTATGGGTATTGAATGCAGGATATCTTGCGGTATAGCTTTATGGTTGCCTGAATAGATATAATGACTGTAGTACATATTTGTTTATTGAGGAAAACAGAAAAGGGTCTGCTGAACTAAAATTTGTTGTTGGTTTGCTGATAGGGGAAATGTGGTAGGTATTGGGAAATATTAAAGCAATATCACCAACCTTTTCTCTTTACACAGTCATTACAGCAACTTTGGGGTCATTTATGCTGGGTTTAAGCCAAGTTTCACTTACAGTGAGAACATCAGGCTTATGGTGGGTAATCCAGCCATGCAGTTCAGAAGTGTTATTTCTTATACTTCTAACATTTAATGCAGCAAAAATTTGATCACCAAGGTTGGGATTGGCTATTGGGTTATAGAAGTGTGTGGGAGAGAATTATCTTTGTACTCATTGTGATAGATGGGGGCAGAATTAGAGTCTATGTTGCCTGGTAGAAGGATTTTAGTATATTGGGGAATTATGCATACTTATTTTTAGAGAGGATTCTTGTATTTAACTTTGTTTTGGTTTGAGCTGAAATGCAACAAATCAGCCTGCATTTGAAATAAATTTGTGGGGCACTGTTAAATATGTTTGCTGCAATTTGTGGAGAGTGTAAAGAGGAAGTATGGTTAGGTGGTTGGGACAGAGTTGGAGAGAAGGTGAGAGATATTATTGAGTCATGGTAAGATGAAAAATTGCACAGCAGGAGGAGAACAGAGGATAAGCTTAAGGTTAACATAATTAAATACAAGAATTTATATTTTATAGATGTCAGGTAGTGGGGAAGTAGCAATGAAAAAGGAAACAAGAAGTTCTAAGACAGTAGGAGATTCCGTGATGGGGATTCTGAAAGCTGGAAGAGGATTGGTGATTTAATTCATCTCTTACTTAACATAACACAATGATTTTTTGTACCAGCATGAAATAAATCAAATGTGAATGTTTTTCATTTATTTCAGAATTATCCTTTGTGAACAGACTATGGTCTTGAATTAAAGAGAAACTTTGTCACTTCAGTATTACAGTAAATGATTGTCCAGGTGATAGTATATCTTAAATGCTCATTACATTTCTTAAGTAATGGCAATGCATTATTGTTTCTAACACTCTCTGCTTTGTAAAGTTTTATATAACCATCCACTGGACTAATCAGGAAGATGCTTCCTTGGCAAGATCTTCTTCCTATTAAAGCAAGTATCTAAATGAATACAAGTGGTCACCCATGGTTTAAAAAACAAATCACTGACTGGAAAGCATCATGCAAAAGTTTAAATCAAATTATCATGTACCTCTTCTAACTTAGACTTGGATTTTCATGCCATCATTAATTATACCTGAATAATGTATTACTTTCTGATTAAAATAGTCTGCAAATTGGTCAGTTTAGTTATTTTATTCTGTGTTAATTAGTGTGATGCCCACACACTGGCCCAGTAATCATGGAGCCTCAATACTCATCACTAGCACCAGTGAGGGGAGGCCACATTGGGGGGATAACAAGTACACACACAGTAAAATACAATTTCCCTTAAGAGCAAGCAGTAATCACAGTCAGTGGGAGGCTGGTTTCTCCCTTTCTCTCCAGATTCCCAATAAGACTCCCCACTGGCATGGCTATAGGGTGTAGATCCCAGCCTAGTGATCAAGCTAAAAGCTCCAGCACCCTCTCTGTCCAACCAGTGCTTCACATCCCTGCCCAAGTAGCTGACACACAAACACACACACACACACACACACACACACACACACTTTAAGATTTGATTTAGATACAAGCACACACTCCTGGGGAAGGTTGGCACAGACTCTCCAGCTATGGCCCTTTTCTGCCCAGACTATACAGTAGTACAGACTGCCACCAACCACTATCAGCTATTATAAGACCCTTCCCAAAGGGGGACCAATTTCACTGTGTAATTACAGTTATCCAAATAGTGTGTCGAACAGCAAGACTATTGGAGTGGCTTGGACAGTATCACCAAATACATGCAATGTACTCCAAGAGCTTAAATTATCTCTACACAAAACAGCCACAGTTGAAAGGTTTAAAATATTTAATCATAAATAATAAAAACATAAGACAAATCTCATCAATTCAAGACAGTGCTAATCAAGAGTTCAGAAATCACAGGAACTTTAAAGCAATATTATAGGATAGTCTGACATAAATATAGAAAAAAGGCTAAACAAATCTGGCAAAATTCATATTGAACTCCAAGAGAAACTATGTCCTAAATAACTTTACTTACAAGGCAAAGTGCTGGTGAGTTATCAGCTTCAGACAAAATCCAAAATGCTCAATCTTTCTCTCTGAGAAAGTCTTAAACTGATAATACTAAGTACTGCTTACTCATTTCACGTTACATAATTTTTATCACTTTTCCTTTAGTTCTCAGACTAACAGAAACTCAAAATTTACATTTCTTTGTAAGCTGCACCTGGCCAGGAAGCCGCAGCAATAAAAGACACTTTTACATGTAAAATCTAGCAATTATCTCTGTCTTAACAACAATAGAAAGAATTTTCTAGCCCATACATCCTGCCTCCGAGCTTGAGATCAAACACAGTTGTAATTCTTTACTTAACAGCCTTCTTCCAGTAGGGTGCACTGTGGTTACATTTTCGAAGATCAGCATATAACACTTTTCTTACATTTAGCTTTCTTTACATTTGTAAAACAAGCCTGTGTATTATATTAATATTTACAGTGGTATAGAATTATCTACACAATGCTATTTGTCTGGGCTGGCAGCACCTCAGTTTTTCACAATTAGTATAACTTTTGCTTGTTTATTTCAACTACCTGGAAGATTTCATACAAGCACAGACATATGTATATATATATATATATATATATATATATATATATATATATATGTGTGTGTGTGTGTGTGTGTTGAAAAAATGAAAAGAAATTTGCTGAAAATATTGTTTTAAACTTTAGTGGTAAGTTAATTCTTTCAGTAGAAGCTCCAAAAACATAAAAGGCAGCAGGCTGTCCGGAACACAGATCCACCTTTATTAAAAAATACCTTTAAGCACGTTTGTCGTCTAATCACGACTTCATCAGATAAAATACCACTACAAAGTCAAACTTAAATAGTTATGGATTAAACCATTCAAATGCCCCACCCCCCATACACACACACACACACACAGATTCCACTTACATTTTTAAAAAGACAGGAGTATTTCACTCACATAGAACTAACAGTGTACTATTATACAATACAACCAATAAATTAACAATTTTTGAAAGAACATACAGGTTAAAAAATGTTGTACATCAACTATCCACCTAATAACACCAATAATAATAACTATTATATAACAAAGGAAAATTTGCTCATATAAAATGTAATAAGAAAAAAAGGAAAAACAATAAAAAAGCATAGTTCTAACTAACTGGAATAGGCAACTATAAAACATACCTTTTCATAAAAAGTGTAATAGTAAAAATAATTATAGATGAAAATAATAATAATAATAATAATGATAATAATAGTAGTAATAATAATAATTCACCCTCATTATTTCATTTCATTAAAGACTTCAACTTAAGTATACATTTTTAGCCCGTATGTTCTTTCAAGTAAAGTAGAACTCAGATGAAGAGCACAGCAATAATTTGAGTAGATACAAATGTTAGGTATCATTACGAAGCAATAAAATTAGAACCAGAAGAATGCAAAAATTGTATATTTACATTCAGAGGCATAGCTACAGTGTAACAAAGGGAGTGTATGCCCCAGCCACAAGGTATTGGGGAGTGGTCAGCAGATGCCAATGGTGGAGTACTGTAGTACCGACATTCAGAAGAGATTGCTGATACTGTGCTTGCAGTCATGGTTGAAGTGCTTTATGTGTGATATTTTAACTGTAGTAAGCCACTTGTTACATTTGTTGCAAGTGGTGTGCTACAGTTTCAAAGAGAATTTTTTTTTGGTCTTTAACTTAGAGCTGGTGGAGGTAGATAGGTGAACTATCTATGGTGATATTAAACCTAGCCATAATTGTGGCTACTTTTGTAAAGCAATTCGAGTTTTATATTTGTATGGATCTACAAGACCTAAATAAAGGGATTACAAGTCACAAAACGATATATGTCAAGTTATTGCCAGTACTGGAAGCAAGCCAGAAATTCTGTAAGATAAAACTAAAAAAGAAAACTCCAAATGGTTTACATTAATACCACATAAGGAATGCAATTCCATTTGGTAATTCATTATCATACGTGATGTTCCCATGGAATTCCATTTGGTAATTCATTATTGTAAGTGATATTCCCAAACAGCAATTACACAAATAATTGATTGCTTGATCCTAGGATCACAGGAGGTTACTAGCCTATTGGCCCTAAGGCCTCGACAAGCCTAGCTATGTTATACCCTGGTTCCCTTGTGGACCAAGATATATAGTCTATGTTTGTGTGTGAATCTAAGATCAGCACCGGCTGCACCAGTTTATGAGGGACATGGGTGAAACCCCTGGTGTAAATTTACAGTTTCTCACCCAATTGTCCAGGTTACTCTTAAATAGGGCATTGAGGAGCTCTGATTTACATGAACTGAGAATCTGCTCCAGAGGAGTGGCCACCTCTGGGAGACATATCTGTCTCTCCAGCATGTCCTGTTAATATCACAGACTAGGTCAAGATTCCTAGAGTGAGTGAATCTTGTTCCACTGGATTTGTGAATATGCAGAAGCTTCATCGAGGCAGGGTCTGAGACTACTCTGTAGGCCAGGCACAAGTCGCCTCTAAGCAGTCTATATGATACTGAGTAAAGTGATAGGGCTTTCAGTCTGTCCATGTAGGTCATATGTCACAGACCCTGAATTTTCTTGGTGAGAAATCTCTGTGGTCTCTCCAGCTGCTGCAGATGTCTAGTGAAGTACATACAGAAAGGAGCATTGTACTCTATTACTGGTCTGGTGTGAGCCAAGGACAAGGGAGTTATAACTTCTTTAGCTTTAAATGCTATACCCTTGCTTATGAGGTGTGTAATGTAGAAGGCCTTCCTTACTACTGTGGACACCTGATGATCAAAATTAAGGCTGCTATCAACTTGTGATCCTAAATCTCTCAGCACTGGGTTTGAACTTAGGGGAATGTTATTTTAATGTTGTAATTAGCACAGGTTTCTCCTTTGCCAAAGGGGATGATAAAGTAAACACACAAAAAAAAAATGCATTAAGTCCATGGATTTGACACCGGTCATTTGTCTATGTAAGCTTATTTTGTAGTATTTTGACATCTTTGGGGAATTTGATGATTGTACCCAGCTTACAGTCATCAGCAAACTTAGTAAGCCATAGGCCATCTATTTTCACCTGGACTTCTGAAAAATAGATACCAAACAGTAGGGGCCTAGCACAGATCCCTGTGGCACACTACTAGTAGCAGGTCTGCTAGTAGAGTTGGCATCCCCAATTTTAACTGTATGTGTTCTGTTTTTGAGTCGGCTGTCAACCCATTTAGTGATGTAAGGGTTAATCCCCAGCTGGGTGAGTTTCTCAATCATGCCTGAGTGACAGATTGTGGCAACAGCCTTGACTAGTTTGAGATAGGCAGTGTGAACCGTTTTGCCTTCATCCAGGGCCTTGGTGACATTCTTGAGGAAGTCCACCAGGTTTAGCGGTCAAGATCTTCCCTTAATGAAGCCAAACTGGGTTGGGTCAAGAGTTTGAAGGTCACCTATATCTTTGTTGATAACATTTGTGAGGATTCTCTCCATGGCCTTGCAGATAAGGTTGGTTAGGCTTACAGGTCTACAGTTCCTGGGGTCAGTTGAGGGACCCCCTTTGTGCATGGGGATTGCAGTTGTTGTTTTCCACTCAGCTGGGACAAAGCCAGTGCTTGGACTGATATTGAAGACTGCTCTCAGCAGTTCTGTTAACTCCTGTTTTAGACCATTTAATAGGTGTGGCCTGGGATGCTGTCTGGTCCCATAGAGGCTGTGTTTTTGGCCTTGGAGAGTGCGGTTATGACATGCTCTCTGGAGATACTAGGCCAGAGGATTGGTGTCAGGTATGGTATAGAGTATGATTGGTGGGGACAGAGTGGTGACGTTTTCACCAAATCTGTCTGCTAGCAGATTGGCAATGTCCTCAGGTTCAGTATAAGTGGTACTATCCATAGCTAGTTTGGCAGAAAGCTGGGCCTTCCCTTTTAGATTTTGGATGTAGCTGAAGAATGTTTTGTGATTTACCTTAGCTAGGGATGCTAATTTAGTTTTGTAATTAGCTTTATAAGACTTCACAAGATGTCTAATCTATTTGTTTATGCTTTGGAGGGATTGCTTCCTTTGCTGGGACTACTCCCTCTTGTTTTTTGGCAGCAATTTCTTTCTTTTATTGTATAATCTATTTATGCTGGGTGTCCAGCAGGGTGGCTTATTTTTTCATGAGGATCTTGATTTGATCCATTCCAGTACAGTTGAATCTATAAATTTATACAGCCGTTTACACAGGACATTTGTGTACACCTCAATATAGGGGTCATTGCTGTCAGGTTTGGCAGGGGGGTCTGAAACTACTGATGCCATCACTCAGTAGATTATAGTTTGCTTTGGAGAAATTGTTTAACTTTTTGCTCCTGAGGGTGGGTCAGTACAATCCTTACTTTGAACAAGACTGATTTATGATTGGACTTTACCAGGGAGGGCCCAACACATAGGGTGGTGCAGTGATCCCCCATGTTGGTAAGCACTATATCAAGGATGTTAAAACCCCTTGTGGGAGTGCTGGCTATCTGCTCCACAGCATTTGTGTTAAAGTCCAGGAATCTTTGGACAAGTGCATTTGTGCTCGTGTATATTACCCAATCAATGGAAGGATAGTTAAAGTCACCCACAACCAGGGTATTTTGCTGTACTGACAGTGACTCAAGTAGGTCCAGGTAGGCTGTGTGGTTTTCGTGGTTCAAGGTGGGGGACCTATAGCTGACAATGACATGGAGGAAGCTCCTTCCAACAGTTAGTTGGACTTGGAGTAAATCTAGACAGTTGTACTTTTAAAGCAGTTTAGAAGTGTATATGTCTTTAATGAAGATGGATACCCCTCCTCCCTTGGTTTTTTTCATGTTCATTGTGTGGTCTGAATGTGTGGAAGTCATTGTAGTCCTGCATGGCCTTGAACAATGTCTCTGTGGCTGCACAAACATCAGTGTCTTCTAGGGTGAGGAGTGCGTCAAGTGAATGCAGTTTCTGATATACCCTCCTACTATTAAGCAGCGTAACCCTGAGTTTGTTTCTGGAGGATATTTTTATGTCGGGAATTTTGTTCTTATGACACTGCGTAAAAAGGCATGATGGGGGAGGCAAGTAGCTTTGTCAGCAACCTAAAGCCTACAGTCAGCAGGTGAAGAC
>NC_056731.1:1870693570-1870711070 GCF_019279795.1 Protopterus annectens | reverse complement strand
AACAAATCATAATCCCTTGCAAAGCAGCCTTTGTAAAAGACACCTCTTTGGTGGCACAGGAAGTCACTTAATTTACAAAAGAATGATTTGAAAGTTACATACAGATGCAGGAAAGAGCCATACATACCAGATATGATGATTAGAGCATATTTATAAGAGAAGCGAAGCATGAGAGACTGTTAAAAAAACAAGAAATTATTTTGGGTAATACTGCAGTTATCACAGGCAGAAGAAAAGCCAAAATAATTTCAGATATGCACTGACACTGACCTTAATGTGGTATCAAGCGTCCTTAAGTAATTCAACACCCATTTAGAAAAATGCACAGAGCTAACAGTCCTTATCAGAACCAAGTATCATGAGGAATTCAAACAAAGACAACTGCAATGATCCACCAGCATAAATAAACTATACAACAAAATCCATCCATCCATGCACAACCTATTTTTCCAGTTTTTGCACATGAGCTCAGGGTATCAATTCAACACTGACAATCATGTACAACCAAGGTTTACACCACAATGTGGCTAACCAATACCTTAAATTATTCAGTAGATCCAACGTCCATCTTCTCAAGGACAGTAGGAAAATCATTACTAGAACTGCAGAATACTATCGTGTCCACTATAGAAGTCCATGAATATAGGCTGGCCTCTGAAGCCAAAAAATAATTATAAATCCTTCTTCAGCTCTATCTGATAACACTAGAAAAACACTACCCTATACTGTTCAGAACTTATTCATAGTACGGCTTCATATTCTTATCTAATTGACATTGCCAATATGTGAACAAACAGTGCAAACTTCACAAAGGTGCTTCTAGTCAAAACCTCAACATATCTGAATTTTTTACTTCCTCCATTACCTCTAAAGATCATTTGATGAAAGTTTTAACCAGGACAAAAAATACTTCCTCCTTGGGATCTGACAATACACCTGGTTGCTTAATTAATAGTGTTAAACTTGCCCATGCAAACACACTGCTTAAACTATTTAACCTAAGTTTCTCTACTGGTTTATCCATCATGAGTGGCATACTGCAGTTGTGATGCACTCTGTAAGGGTAGCCTTACAACTGACCTGTGTAATTATAGACCTGTGAGGCTTACAAGCTTCATTTGCAAAGCACAGAACATATAAAAACTGACCTCATAAATTGTAATATCAAGAATGTTTTTAGACTTGACCTCCAACAGTTTAGTTTTGTGAATGGTAGACCTTGTCTATTCAATCTGGTAAATGTCTTTACATAAGTTAAGGAGACCATGGATGGTGGCCATGCAGTGCACATTGCGTATCTTCCTGGCTAAAGCCTTTGAGAACAGTCCTCATGCTGGCACCATTCTAAAGCTATATGCTTTAAATATCAGCCCATATGTGGTACCAAGGGCAGCAAACTGACTGAAAGACAGAACCTATACAGTGTAAGTGGCAGGTATCTCATCAGTAAGTATGAAAGTGACCAGTGGGGTATCTCAGAGCACAGTGATGGGACTTATCCTTTTTGGTACTTACTTCTCAGATCTCTAAGCAGAGAGCCAAGACCTCTAGCTAGAAAAGCTTTCCCTAGATCAACTTATCCACACCCCCACCAGGGGCAGCAATATCCTAGACCTAGTCATTACCAACATGAGTGACCGGTGTTCCACACCTGAAGTCAACTCCTCGTTGGTCAGATCTGACCATAAGCTTATCACCCTAGATATCCACATCCCGCCCTCACCCTCCATTAAGGAAACCATGGTAAAAAATTTCTCCAAAGCCAACTTCATGCTTCTTAAGACAGAAGTGGTGAACTTCATGACACCCATGCAGATGGACAATGCAGTTATGACTGCTGAATCCTACACAAATGCATACTATAAGCACTTACATGAGTGCATGGATCATGCTATCCCAAACAGAACCAAGATGCTATCCTCCAAAAAAAAGGAAGCCAATCTGGTGGTCCCCTGCCATAAACAAACTCTACAACAGAAAGAAGAAACTGTTGCAAAAGAGAGTAAAATCCCATTAGTGGAGGAGCTCCCTGGTCAGCCTCAGTAAGAAGCTGAGATCCCTTATAAGATCCTCCAAAGCTAGCTACGAAAACAAGATCACCACTGATTCTAAAGACAACCACAAAGCATTATATAGCTATGTCAAGATTCTCAATGGCAACACTCAGATCTGCTCTGAGTTACAGCACAATGACACTAAATATACAGAACCAACTGATATTGCCAACATCCTGACAGATAGGTTCAGTGCTAACTTTACCACCCCCCTCTCACCACCTAAAGGGCCCATATCTATACGGGAAGAATGCAGAGTCCCTGTAATCACAACTACACAGGTAAAAGCAGCACTCTCTAAAGCCAAAAACACAGCATCCATGAGACCGGAAAACATCCCAGGCTGCATTTTACATGAATTTCAGAATGAACTGACTACCCACCTAAGCACCATGTTCAATAATAGCCTCACGTCAGGCTTTGTGCCCACTGAATGGTGCACAGCAACAGTTATCCCACTCCACAAAGGGGGAGCCACCACTGATCCTGGGAACTATCACCCTATTAACCTGACGAGCCTGGTCTGCAAGGCCATGGAACGTATCATTATGGAATTCATAAACAAAGACATTGGTAACCTCCAAACTCTGGGCCCCGCACAGTTCAAATTTGTGAAAGGCAGATCATGCCTCCTGAACCTGTTTGACTGCTTTGAGGCAGTCACCAAAGCCGTATATGAGGGTAATGTGGTTCACACAGCCTATCTTGACATTGCCAAGGCTTTCGACACCATCCCCCATTATGTAATTATAGCTAAACTCACTAAACTAGGTATAAATCCCTATGTCACAAGATGGGTTGCCAACTGGCTCACTGACAGAACCCACACTGTAAAAGTTGCAGACTCCAAATCTGACTTCAAACCAGTGACAAGTGGAGTACCACAGGGTTCAGTCCTGTGACCTCTCCTGTTTGGTATTTACTTCTCTGAAGTACAGGCTAACACAGAAGGCCTCTGGCTAATGAAGTTCACAGATGACTGCAAACTAGGAGCTATAGTCGAGTCCCCAAATGATGTGGACATCCTACAGAAGGGCTCACTGAGACAGATGCCTGGTGTCAGAGCTATGGCCTCAAGCTCAATGCCAAAAAGTGCATTGTTATCCTCTTTGGTAAAAACTCTGTACACATGAACTACCACATAGGTGGCAGTCTTCTTAATGCTGAATGTGTGATAAGAGACCTTGGGACCCAGGTGGACAGTAGTCTCTCCTTTGATAATCACATTGCCACAGTAGTCAGGAAATCCTTCTACATGGCACACCTCATCACAAAAGGGTTCTCATCCAGGCAAAAAGAGGTCATTGTTCTCCTCTACTCAACACGCATTAGACCCATTATAGAGTACAATGCCCCTTTTGGAATGCACCTCACAAGACATCTGCAGCAGCTGGGAAGGCCACAGAAGTACCTCACAAAGAGAATTACTGGCCTCAAACAGATGCCCTACACTGACCGTCTCAAAAAACTCCAGCTTTACTCTGTAGCATATCGCCTACTCAGAGGTGATCTCTGCCTAACATATAAAGCTATGTCAAACCCAGAGTTGTTGGACATGCTACACCTAAAGAAATCCCAATCCCTCCGAGCTACATGCTCTAGGGACCTAAACCTTGTCACCACGATAAACAGGACATGCTGGAGGGATAGATTTCTGTCCCAGAGACTTCCCGTACTCTGGAACAGACTACCCATCTATGTCAAACATAGCTCCTTCAAGAAAAATCTTGATGAGTGGATGGGAAATAGGAAATACACTCCAGGGATCACTTCTGTGGCTCTGCTCGACAGGGGCACAGGAAATTAACTTTATTGGGTTGGTGTAAGCCAGGGAACTTTGTTGGCTAGGTTTACTTGGGCGCTTGGGCCGATGGCCTAGTACCTACCTATGAACCTATGACAGTTCAAACTGGAGGTTATAGTTATGTCACCCTATGATACCTAAACCCTCCAGAAGTGAACTTGCTTTAGTAAACTCTTGGTCTATTAAAATGGGCTCAATCTAAATGCTAAAAAGTGTAGTATCCTCACTTTTGGTAGACCACCCTTCCTCTTATCATACAGTTTAGACTACATACCTCTACAAAATGAAAATGTTATGGCCACAAATACTTGGGTTGATAGTTCTCTCTCTGTTTTGATCATCACGTAACAACACTTGGCATGAAATCTTTTTACTTAGCCCAATGAAATCCCATCAAGGTCTAAACAGATAGTCATTCCCTTATACTCAGCTTTGATAATCCTAATTATCAAGTAAATCACACCTTTTGGGATGTATCTCACTAAACATATCAAATAATTTGAAAGACCCCCAAAGAATACTGACCATAAAGATCACATGACTAAAGTCCCTGAGCTATGAAGAGAGACTAGAAGCTCTATCCTTTTATTTTAGTGTCTTATAGACTTTTTAAGGGAGATCTCTGCCTCACTTACCAGACAATTAAAGACCCAGTTGCCCTAGACCTCCTGTTTCTCCACAAGTCCAACATCTCCATCAGTACTAGAAACCAGGACCTTAATCTTTACCAATGGCTAAATAAATCATGATGGAGAGACAGGTTCATAACCTAGTGCCTATCTAACCTCTGAAATAAACTTCTCCTGCATGTTAAGCAATGAGACTCACTATCTTCCTTTAAACGTAAACAAGACGACTGGATGGGGATCCACAAACTTACTCCAGCATAGACTGGTGTGGCCCTACTGAAGAATGGAGGTACTGCCTGAGGGAGGGTACTAGCATGGTGAGAATGGTCATGAGACGTGGTGGTCTTGCAATATCTATGAATATGTGAATCTATGAATAATGGGCTTAATGTTCAAGGCTGACAAAATAATAATTCCCAGTCATTTTAAAAGAGAAAATACTTGACACAATACATGAAACATGTATGAGAATAGTAAAACATAAAGGAGAAAAAAAAGAGCTATAATATTTTAACCTGGAATGTCAATTCACATAGAATAAACACTACAGAACTGTATTATATGTAATCCATAACACAACAACAATCCAAAGGAAATATGCTAGCATATGTAGTATCAGATTATCAGTGGAGTCAAATGGCACCAGTGTATTCAGATCTGAAGAGGTCATACATCTTGTATATGCAGATTATTATTCCAAGTTCACTTGAAATAACAAGACAGACAGTCACAACAAGATAAAGTGTGACTGATGCATTAAAGTCTATATTCTTGAAATTAGAGATCAGTCATGCTGTCTTTGTTGTTAATAGAAATAACAATTCAATAAGTCAGGATATTTGTGCCTGAGAAGGAATTCAGATAAACGTAAAAGTAGAGAGAAATGTCAAAATAATGCAAAAATGACATAGAAATAGGTATGATAAGTACGGACTTACAGTTTTGGAATACCCAAGTAGTTGACTGCAAGGACTAGGTCTCTTATAGGCTCAGCTTTTATTGGTCAGTAAACTGAAAAGCAGATTAGCCACTGGCCGAAACTCAAATCAAAGTAAAGGATATGATAGGAACAAATCAGCAGAAACAAGAACGCAATCATGACAAAAATGGCAGACTAATAGACTTCCAAGCTGGAGAAAACCCATGAATACAAAAGCCATTGGAAAATTTATAGTCTGCAGCTAAAGTAGTCATGCAGCTTAATCAATGTCCTCAATTACTCATGGAGAAGATAGACACGCATTTAACTGGAATCCCAAACATTAAGACATCTACATCAAAGTCCAAGGAAGATACACAACCAGAAATGTCAGTCAGTACTGTCACAGTAAAATATAAGCTGTGAGAACTGTAACAGTCGAGATGCAGAGGGACTTTATTCTAGTCATGTCTCTAAGTAACACAATATTGTAGCAAGAATTATGCTAAAAGGAAGGCCAGATATCCATATAGAATAATTCTGTTCAATATCAAGTTATTGAAGACCAACAAAGAAATTAGACAAATATATGGAGTGGATGAGAGACGAACATGACTCTAATGATTGAAAATTTTAATTTATTAAAATGTCTTGACAATGAACAAAAAGTATTATTTCATATTAAAAAAGCCCACTACAAGGTTAGTGTAGAGTTAAAGGTAATCTAAAATGATCAGTACAATGTAATGCACGCTAACTCATACAATGGAGTATCTTATTTCATCTACTATTATATGCTGCCATTTTAATAATTACAAAAACCCTGTGTAAAGATCGCATAAAAATAATTCAGTTTATATGATTGCAATATATTCTGATATAGCAATAAAAAAAGATAAGACATATTGCAGTTTTAACAAAAATTCACCTCAATGGCACCTTTGGAAAAAAAGTGTTCTACAACTCAAAGAATCTGTTGTTATTACTGTTCATGTTAGCCATATTAGCCCTTTAAATTGCCAAGCCACAATGTTCCCAAACCTGCACCACAGACTTGAAGGTACCCTAAACTGTCTCACTGTTAGTACTGACTGAGAAATTGCTTGTGTAGATGATATAAATATTGATTGGAAATCATCACCCTATCTCTATGACTAAATCATAACCCACCCACCAAAAAAAAAAAAAAAAAAAAATTGATAAAGTAAGCAAAATAACTAGTACTCTGGACTGGATACTAGTCACCAAAACACAACACGTGTTTGCAACTGGCATACATGCAGACTCCATAAGTGACCACATTCTTAACATTCTTAATTTGGAACCATGGCAAACTTCATTAAAACACAGATACCTCACCATTCACAGCTTCAAATGAATCCATACTGAATACTTAAATCAGATCTTTAAACATAGAAACTGGAGACCACTACACTATCTACACCATATATTCTGCAACTAGCTACTTTTAATCATCCACAAAAAAAAATGAACCTAGCCCCTCTTAAATCTTTTAGAGTGAAGAAACACAGTTTAGCTTGGAAAACCTCTGCCCTAAATACCCTAAAATGAAGCAAAAAGAAGCATGAGTAACTAATACATCAAAAATAAACTTACAAGTTAACCTACAGCACTATAAACATCTCAAAAACAACTGTAAAATCCTCATTAAGAAATTGCTGTTTCAATGTGGACAACCCAGCAAACTCTTCACCTAAAGATTTCTGTGAACTAATTAACAATGTTACCATCCCAGGACAATCCTGCACCTGTTCCCATTCCCAAAATCTCCAGATTCCAAAACTCTCATATTCCTGAGACTACTTAGAGGCTGCTATCCCCTTCCATACTAACCACACCCACTACACAATATGCCAAAGAATTTGCAACTGACACTGAAAAAGGTAAGCACACAAAGTCCAAAAACATCTAAAAAACAACAAAAGAACACGGACCTGTTACCTCAGAGAACCTTTCACTAGATTTTTCAAGATGAGAGCAAATCACATAGCTGTCCCAACAACTATCTTTAAAAAACAGATGCATACTTGAAGCTAGAATGCTTAGTATCTGGAATGAAGGTCCCATGATATCAATACACACAGAAGCCAATTTTGCTGATATTAATATATTTCACCCACTGCATTTCTTAATATCTTATAAATTTTTTGATATTATCTTTGAGAAAATCATTCACCAGCAACTAACTAGTTTTACTACAGAACAAAATTCACAGTCTAGTTCTGTATGGATTTCATAAACGTGTTTCAGTTAACACAGCTCACCAAACCTTAAGTGACTAAAGCAGATGCAATTTAAATACAAATAATAAAGAAGCACGTTTTCTGGACTTCTCTAATAACTTTAATACTGTTATGAGGAATTAGTAAATAGATTAGCAGACCTAAATTTCTTGCCCCTTATAAATTAGTTTAAAGGCATTTAACATGTAGAAAAATCAGAGTTACACATAACCTACTACTTTTGTTTATTGATTTATAACTATTTATGTGGAGGTTCGTTATTCCCTGATTTCAACACCCTGCTCCAAAAGGAAAACTCTACCTCAGAACTAAAAAAATATTTTTTCACTACAACTCTGTTTTCTGAGTTATTTTAGCACCTTAAAATCACTGACTGCTTCTTATAAAATTTTAATATGTTTTCTGTAAAATGGCTTTCAATGGGGCTTGACATATCAACGCGATCTAATTTTTCTTCAAGATTTCCTCTTTCCCATAATCAGTTTCATGTCCGCATTATGAGTCATGCTAGACATAAGGAAGTAGTGGTGTATTCCCATTTTATTAACATATAATGGCATTAGTGTTAGTCATGGTCATTTTATATACTGTCTGTAACACAACTGCTTCATTTATTCCTTGACAGGCCCTCATTTGTGTGTGTTTCAGGTCTTGTTTTATAGTATTCTAAGGAATTATACAGCTCAGCTGCAACCAAATCAGTTGCTAAATTGCAGGCCTTTGTTATCTTTTTGTAGTCCATGGTGAACTGACAGTCCCCTCCCCTCACACTTTGGTAAATGTGCAAATACTTTACAAGAATTGCAAGAAAAATTATCTCCTGATTTTTCTCTAAATATCACAGATATCTGTTATTAGATTCAAGTCATCTTAAAATGTAAAGTAGTATAACCAACAAACATTTAAAAGTTAAAGCTTAGCATTTAAGTACTGTGAGGCTGCTTATGCAAATTTGTCAAAAGAGGTGCCAACCGCCTTTGAACCACTGACTGATCTAATTGCCCTGTTTTGGTATGAAAGGCAAGGCTGCATTGTAAGCAGCTGTGAATCAGTGTAGGTTCTCTTCTTATCTGCAATAAAGACAATGGGAAAAAGTTTCACACTCTCTGTCTTGTTTACAGCAGCATGAGCTACTGAATACAGATTTGTGTGTGTCTGTGATAGGTCAGTATAGGCAAATTCTGCACCCCACTTGATGAATGGAAGATGGTGGAGCCTTGTATGGTAGTGGCCTCTCCAGCTCCCGCTGTGCACTTTTTGTTTTGTGGTGTATTTCATGATTCTTTCTTGAGATGGTGAGTTGTTTTTGTCTGTTGAGGTGCAGTATGTTGTGGCAGCAATGTTTGTGGTGTCTGTCAGTCTGTTGGTATCCTCATTGGAAATTATTACTTGTTTCTTGGAAGTATCGGCATGGTGGAAGTTTGGGCCTGCAGTGGTGAGCCAAGCTGATGCAGAGTGCGGGAAGTGGAATCCATGGATTTAACTGGACTGTATTTACTTTGTTTGGGTTTGTGTTAACTAGAATGGGCTTTGGAATGTGGTGATTGGTGTCAGAAAATAGAATTGGTGATGGTCTAGATGGTGGTTTATGAGGGTTGGAAGTGTCACAAGGAAGGACTTTGGTTGTTGCTAGTGATGGTATGGCCATTAGGGCCTACAGACAGCAGCGGTTACAAGGTCTGTGGTTGGAAGGCTTGGATGTTGCTGGTAACGGCATGGCCATTCAGGCTTGCAGATTGTGGCAGTTGTAAGGCCTGTGGTGCCGACAGGAAGGTCAGAGGAAAATGCTGTGATGTATATGTTGATGGTGATGCATGACAGACAAATCCTGTTTGGTTTTCAAAGCTTCTCAGTCTTCAGTAGGCTCGTTTTCACTGTTGCTGTATATGTGTATTTTGTTGCTTCTTCTTTATTTGTTGTTGTGTTTCTGTTTTTTGTGCATGAGCTTGGAGGAATGAAAGTTTGTTCAGCTGTATACTACGTATGGTTGAATGACAATAAAGTTACTTTGACTTTGCCTTCATTGTCTGAACTGGGTGTAATCTGCACCTAACTTTGCTGTTTGAACTGGGGGATAATCTGCACTTCACTTTGTTGTCTGAACTGGGGGATAATCTGCACCTAACTTTGTTGTCTGAACTGGGGGTAATCTTTACCCACTTCATTGAACTGGTGGTAATCTGTACCCACTTCATAGTCTGAACTTGGGAAATATGGACCCCACTTCATTGTTTGAACTAGAGCTGATCTTACTCCCAGATTTAGCGTTCAGACTTTTAATATTTGAGTGATAATAATCTTAATGCTTCTTTGGTGTACACAATATTAATTGCTATGATGTACATGCTCTATTATTTGTCTCAAGTTTGGTAACTAGTTCACATTTGTGAAATAACAGGAACATTCACTGTTATGTAGTGGAAGCTCAGCTGTTATATATTCTGTAACTGCCTGCTGCTTCATTCATAGGTTCATAGGTTCATAGATAAGTACTAAGCTAACTGCCCTTGCGAGCTATTTTAAGCCTAGCCAAGTATTCCTTGTGAGACTCAAACCCTGTACCTTGTGCTTGCAAGGCAAACACCTTAACCATTAGGCCACCCTCCCAACCCCTATTATTAATGTTACACTTCAAAAAGACAAACAAAATAATGCAGAGGGCTACAGAGAGCTTCCATGCACTATAGGATGGCTAACAGACACTCACTTAATATTAAGTGGCTACTATTATCTCTGTTCTGTTGTAATCACTACAAAAATAAAACACTCATAATGTTCAAACTCAATCTGTATATGCCTATATAAGAATATACATACCAGGTCTTAATACAAAATAAAAAATTACAAATGAGCTCACCATACTATGCTATGTACTGGTCTATATAAAATGCTGAACAAGCAATGAATGTTTTAAAATATGTCAGTTAGAAAGTGATACATTGCATCCCAACTGTATTAACAACACTGTTTTTCAGTGTTTATGTATTGAGCTTTCTTTCTAACTAGCAAATGTCTGTAAAACTTAAACATTTTAAATTCTATACCTTGGTTGTGGAGTTTTTCTCTCTGAGCCTCCACTGAAAATGGATCACAGACCAGTTAAACAACCCAGCAATCAAAGCCAAAAAAAAAAATTAATTTTTTTTTTTTAAAAAAGCCAAAAAAAAAATAAATAAAAAACCTTTTTTAAAATTTTCATTTTTCCCTTCTGCAAAAAAGGGCAAATTCTGCACCCCACTTGATGAATGGAAGATGGTGGAGCCTTGTATGGTAGTGGCCTCTCCAGCTCCCGCTGTGCACTTTTTGTTTTGTGGTGTATTTCATGATTCTTTCTTGAGATGGTGAGTTGTTTTTGTCTGTTGAGGTGCAGTATGTTGTGGCAGCAATGTTTGTGGTGTCTGTCAGTCTGTTGATATCCTCATTGGAAATTATTACTTGTTTCTTGGAAACATCGGCGTGGTGGAAGTTTGGGCCTGCAGTGGTGAGCCAAGCTGATGCGGAGTGCGGGAAGTGGAATCCATGGATTTAACTGGACTGTATTTAATTTGTTTGGGTTTGTGTTAACTAGAATGGGCTTTGGAATGTGGTGATTGGTGTCAGAAAATAGAATTGGTGATGGTCTAGATGGTGGTTTATGAGGGTTGGAAGTGTCGCAAGGAAGGACTTTGGTTGTTGCTAGTGATGGTATGGCCATTAGGGCCTACAGACAGCAGCGGTTACAAGGTCTGTGGCTTGTAGCAGATGTATCTTCCTGCTGTATGGCCACTACATGTGCAGAGTGGCTGTTGCTACTATCTCGCATAACTGAACCCCCCTGGTTTACCATCATTGGTTTCACATATAATTGGATGAACCATTATGTTCATTCCTTCTCTATCACTCATCGGAAAAACGGTAGAAGCATTTTCAGCAGTCAAGACTTGTGACGGCGTGTCCTTCGAGTTACTGGGAGTGACAGCTAGCGGGACTAACGCTTCATCCATTGACATCATAGCCTCGCGTCGCCCAGTGTTGTCAGGCCATCTATTGCTCACTCTAAAGTGTCCCTGTGTTGTTTCTGTCTGTGGGGGCTTGTACTTCGGCCAAACGAAGATATTACCTTCAGTGAAATCTTTAAAATCTCTCCGTAACTTACCCATTTTTTGTGTACGGAGCTTGTCATCATTTTCACTGAGGGTGCAATTCAATTGCTTGAGGCGAGTAACATGTTGTCCATCTTTGAAATCACTCTCAAGCCTCTGCTGCAAACTAAAGACCTCCTTCTTTAATATTTCGACCTCTGGGGCAAAAAAACTTGTCAGGAGCTCCATGTACTGGCAACTGGTACGTATATTAATCTCTTGCCATTTCGCCAACAAATCGGGATACCTGTCTCCCTGAGTTGGCATGCACAATACACGCATGCCTCGTGGCACAACCCCATAATCTAAACAAGCCTCCATGTGATATGCTTGCCACTGCAACCGTTGAAACCTCAATGCCTTGTAATTGAGGTCTCGTGTTAAGTCTTCAAAATTTTTATCCGTGGCCAGGGGCACAGCGTTCCCTTCAGTTCTCACTTTATGTACTGCAAAACCCAAATTCAGCAGAGGGTTTTCTTGTAATGCTAGCCTCTCAGTACACCAACCTCCTGGTAGCCCTCGAACATCCACTTGTTCCATCAAGGTCCTCGAAGCTCCTGTTATGGAGGACTTCTCCACAGCATGCATAGCACTGGAAAGCCAAACAAACAAAAGTCCAAAAAAGAAAGCTCGTGCTATGCCTAATCTCAGCAACAGTCACACAATAAAATATCCAAAAAGAAGAAACGTTGCTGGAAACTACTGATGTTGAAACCAAAATAAAATTTATTAGTAACACAGATCAACTCGTAGTTAGCGCTTTCGGGCCAAAACCCTTCATCAGACTAAACTACATACACAAACAAACATATTTAAAATACTCATCTGCCAATGAGATATCAGTAAAAAGCCCGCCTATTCTTGAGGGCTGGCTTAAGGGGCACGACATCATTCAGACCTGGAGCTCCATGTGCTGTTAATTCAAGAATCAATTTAGATTCCACTAATTCAGTTGTCTGCTTGATGTCACCACCTCTACTATTTAAAACAACATTTTGTATAACCCTAAAACTAAACTGATGTGTGGGATTATTTTTATATGCCTATATAGGGCATTGTGTTCATCACAATTCCTAATAGATGACATGTGCTGTAGTATCCTGACCTTGAGCATATTGTTGGTCTTCCCTACATAATAGCTCGAACAGGACTTACAATCAGCCAGATACACTACATCCGTTGTCCTACATGTTGCTCTCCCTTTTAAAAATATCCTCCTTCCATTAACCGGATGTACAAAAACCACGTCCCTATTTATATGGTCACAAGCCTTACAATGGCCACAGGGAACAGTGCCCTTCATTTTGGGCAAGCCTTTTATGTTATTGGCAATCCTTTCCTTACGAAGCATGTCCTTAAGGTTCCTGTTCCTTCTATAACCAAACTGAGGAAAATTACCAACAATATCCCTTAGATGAACATCACTGGTAATAATGTTCCAGTTTTTGTTTATTATATCACAAACCCCCTTTATGTTGCTTCCATATGTCAACATAACCTTCTGTCTTTTTTGTGTGCTTTTAGCAGCTATGTCTTTCCCCTCTTTGACCCCAGTCATGTTAATCCAAGGTCTATACTTATTCTGCCTACAAGCCCTACCTTTATTTACTGCTCCATCTATCAGGCCCTCTCTGTAACCCCTTTCCTGAAAACATTTTCTCAACTTAGTTATTTCCTCATCAAACTGGTCATCCTCCATGCTTATCCTTGAAGTCCTACTCACCTGCCCTTGCACTATGTTAGGGAATGTAAAACGGGGGTGCATGCTATCGAACGATAGCAACGTATTTTTCCAGCACTCCTTCCTAAATAGTTGTGAACTAAAACCATTTTCTGTAAGTTTGACCCTGACATCCAGAAAGTCTAAAGAATCACTCGAACTATTGACACTAAACTTCAGAAAAGAAGTTGTGGAATGGAGATATTCCATAAAACGTGTTAACTGCATGCTATCTCCTCTCCATAAAATAAAAATGTCGTCCACAAAACGTAAATATGTTCCTATATATTGTTTCCATTCAACATTCCCCAAAACATGTTGTTTCTCCCAATAGGAAAGGACAAGATTCGCGTAAGTATTGGCACAGGGGGTACCCATAACTACCCCCTGTGCCTGTCTATACGTCTATACCCACCAAGCATCAGAGCTCCTCCACGGGAAATAATGTTAGTGAGTTGTGCCAGCAGTAATGCCATTTTTGGTGTAATTCTTCCCTTCTTCAAGCTGGTGTGACAGTGGAGTTGGTATATATAATTTCAAGGGGTGTAAGGGGGTTTATCTCAGCAAAAAAACAGTTAAAAAAATTGGGGGACTTTTGTGTGTGTGTGTGTGTGTGATGAATGCCATTTGGGGATTCCATTCCTCAGTGGGTTGAACTTCATCCAATCACAGTGGAAGCCTTAGAGAATCATTGTGTGTACACGCTTGCATGCATGCACATACACCTACACGTGGGCGTGCAACCAAATGTATTCCCTTAGCTAACCTTAAAACCCCACAGTATCTCACATACAATAAACTAATCCGAAACAGAAACTCACAAAGTCTTTCAGTTTATTCTCTACAGCTAAGAACACAAAATAGTTGCATTTTCTTTCATGTGTTTTACATAAATGCTGTATATTTTACATTTTTATATGCAGTTATTGCACTTTCCAGAAGAGCACATTTGCAAGTATTATATATTGGAGAGAAAATCAAGCACAGCCCTTCTATCTCATTCCTGAATAAAAACAATGATGTTAAACGCGTCTGATACAGTGTTTCAATAACATGTGCTTTATTTACATTCTACAGCCCTTCTATCTCATTCCTGAATAAAAGCAATGATGTTAAACGCATCTGATACAGTGTTTCAATAACATATGCTTTGTTTACATTCTACAGCCCTTCTATCTCATTCCTGAATAAAAACAATGATGTTAAATGCATCTGATACAGTGTTTCAATAACATGTTCTTTGTTTACATTCTACAGCCCGGCTATTTCTTTATTTAAAAAAATTCACACACCTTCCTATAGTCTGACCAAATAACATGCCAGGTTTATACACAAAAATCACAGATTTTAAGACGTTTCTCACAAAATAATGATTTTTTGGTTATTTCTTACTGTTTATGTACATATTTTCTTTTTTTCTTTATCCTTTATTTTTGTCCCAATCCCACTAGCAATGTAGCCAGTACTATAGAGGTGTGATATCCACCTGGGGAAACCATTAAACAGACAGCTATGACGACCGCTTGCACCCTTAGTGGAATCCTAGCAACTAAGAGCATAAGTTATGGCCCTAACTGCACCCCTGGCGATAACATGAGTGGCTGCATCATTATAGCAATTGCTTATGTTCCTCATCTCCATAGTCAGTGATATTTCACATGAGACAGCAGGAATTATTGTCAGTGGCTTGTATGGTCGCTGCCCACTTCCTCCCTGCACTGCTATTGCTGCTTTAGGCAAGCCACTATTTATACCATAGTGAAGCAAAAGGGAACCACCTCCATTCTTCCCAGAATGGGTGCACTTTGTCTGTTACCAGCTGCATCAAGCGCTCGAGCCTCTGCTTGAACTTCCATCACCAGGGTCACTGTTAGGGCTTTATCCTCCTTCAAAGAATGGGTAACTGTACATCGGCACCCTGACTGGAGCTCAAACTTTCTTCCGCAAGGTGTTAATGTATAGGTAATGGCCACAGAAAAATATGTTTGATGCTTCACAGCAGCCTATTAAGGTGTTGTCAGGTTCGGATCGTACGGAAGCTAATGGATGCCATTATTTTATGCTCATGAAGCAGTGCTTTAGCTGTTTAGCAAACTTAAAATTGAAATAAACTGAGAAAAGTTTAAAAAAAATGTCTGTATGTGTATTTATATGTGTGTGTACGTGTATGCATGCATGCATAAAAGTAACAGTAAGATCAATCGAGCCATTATTTTACACTCACTAAGCAGTGCTTTTGCTGTTTAGCAAGTGTAAAATTGAACTGATTAATCTTAAAAAATAGAAAATAGTACATGTGTGTGTGTGTGTGTGTTCATGTTTATGTCTGGGTGTATGTGTGCTTGGTGTGTATGAAAGCAGAAGTGGGTGTGTGAGAAAAAGAATGAACGCTCACGCAGTGGCAGCAGCAGCTAAGAGGTATGCATACCTCTGAACCTCTTAGCTCAAGATATCTGGATAAAGCCTAAAACAATGGAGGGGGAAGGCTCTAAAATATGAACAAATTTTAAATATTGCTCTTATAAACTTAGAAAGTGGCTAGAATAACAGGATTTGTTTTAGGTTCATAGGTAGCTACTGGGCTATCTGCCTGAAGGCATTAATAAGCCTAGCTGGAATGTGTTGGCTTTTGTTGTCCCCTTAGATTAGTTCCCTGTACCTCTGTCCAACAGAGCCACTGAAGTGATCCCCGGGGCAAACTTTCTGTTTCCCATCCACTCGTCAAGGTTTCTCTTGAAGAGGGTTAGTGAGGAGCTCTACCTAATGTAAACTGTAATCTTGTTCCAGAGCATGGGAAGTCTATGGGACAGGAATCTATCCCTCCAGCACGTCCTATTTATTGTTGTGGTGAGGTTTAGATCCCTGGAGCGTGTGGCTCAAGGGGATATGGTTTTCTTTAGGTGGAGCATGTCCATCAATTCTGGGTTAGACATGGCCTTGTATGTCAGGCAGAGATCACCTCTGAGTAGGCGGTATGCAACCAAGTACAGCTGGAGTTTCTTCAGTCGAACTGCACAGGGCATCTGCGTGAGGCCAGTGTCTTCTTGGTGAGGTACTTCTGTGGTCTTTCCAGTTGTTGTAGGTGACTTGTAAGGTACATCCCAAATGGGGCATTGTACTCTATAATGGGTCTGATGAGTGATGTGTAGAGGAGCCCAATGACCTCTTTCAATCTGGATGCAAACCCTTTTGTAATTAGGTGGGCCACAAAGAAGGATTTTCTAACCACGTTGGTAATGTGATTATCAAAGGAGAGGTTACTATCTACTTGGGTCCCCAGATCCCTTATTATGTCTTTCATATTTAGGGGGCTACCACCTATATGATAGTTTGTGGGTACTTTGTTTTTTCCAAAGGGGATGACTATGCACTTTTTGGCATTTAGCTTGAGGCCATGGTTTTGACACCAGGTATCTGTCTCAGTGAGACCATTTTGGAGGATGTCTGTGTCAGCCGGAGAGTCAATTATAGCCCCTAGTTTGCAGTCGTCTGTGAACTTGGTCAGTCATAGTCCTCCTGTGCTTGTCTGTACCTCTGAGAAGTATATGCCGAACAGGAGGGGTCCTAGGACTGAGCCCTGGGGAATGTCACTTGTAACTGGTTTAGAGTCAGACCTAGCTCCCGCAACTCTTACCATGTGGGTTCTGTCCATTAGCCAGTTGGCAACCCATCTCGTGATGCAGGGGTTTATGTTCAGGCTGGTGAGCTTGTCTATAATACCTGAGTGGGGAATGGTGTTGAAGGCCTTTGCGAGGTCTAGGTAGGCTGTGTGGACCACCTTTCCCTCGTCTATAGCCTTGGTAACTGTCTCAAAGAAGTCCACCAGGTTTAGGAGGCATGATCTGCCCTTAATAAAGCTGAACTGGGTAGGGTCCAGTGTTTGGAGGTTCCCAATGTCTCTGTTAATGAGATCCATGATGATGCGCTCCACAGCTTTGCAGACCAAGCTAGTCAGGCTTATAGGGCGATAGTTCCCAAGGTCTGTTGTG